>NC_066268.1:6080606-6383636 GCF_905404315.1 Leptidea sinapis
AAATAGAGTATAATTAATAAAATAATTTCAATAGTAATGAATTATCTAATGATAAATTAGTTTGTCTTATTATTGAAAAATTAGACATATTAAAATGAAAATTGGACTATGGCCAAACTAAAGTTATTACTACACCATCATCATCAGTTCAGCCAGAAGACGTCCACTGCTGGATAAAGGCCTCCCAAAAAAGGCCAAAGATCGCCATGACGATCGGTCCATATATCTTGACCATATGGACGTTGGTCCATCTTGTGGGGAGCCTACCAACACTGCGTCTTCCGGTACGTGGTCGACATTTGAGGACCTTACTGCCACAGTGGCCATCTGTCCGTTGAGCTATGTGCCCTGCCCACTGCCACTTCAGTTTCGCAACCATCTGGGCTATGTCGGTAACTTTGGTTCTCCTACGGATCTTCTCATTTCTGATTCCATCTCACAGGGAAACTCGAGCATATCCCTCTCCATTGCCCGCTGAGCGTCAATGAGTTTCCTTATAAGACCCATAGTTAGCGACCACGTTTGCGTTCCATATGTCATCACTGGCAACACACATTGGTTAAAAACCTTCGTTTTCAGACACTGTGGTATTTTGGACGAGTAGATTTTACAGAGCTTCCCGAACGCTGCCCATCCGTGTTGGATTCGACGAGTGAACTCGTTCCCGAAATTGCATCTGCCTCACTGGATTATTTGTCCAAGGTAGACGTACTCGTCAACAATTTCGAGAGTTCAGTTTCCAACTGTTACGAGAGTAGGTGCGACATGGGCTTGATCTTCGTCTTGTCCACTTTAATTTTGAGACCTACTTGTCTGTACCATACCAGGATATAAAGAAAATTAAGAGTTCCAAAAAACTTGGAAGCTAATGCTATCTAAAGGCATCTTTCTAATCTTTATGCTTTTACGGCCATTTACAGGATATTTTTGATACTGTGAGTCTTATATGAGCTCTAGATCTTATATTAAAAAACACGTAAGTTTCTAAGTCATCCATATCATTTTAGAATTAATGCTATCAGACTAAACAGTCATATTAAGGTAGGCTTAATTATAGTTTATTCATAAACACGATTCGCGCCACTACCGTGTTTATATCCACGCTGAATGCAACTGATGTGTCATGTTGTTTCATGTAACGCTCACCAACTTTGTCGTCTCATGCTAACCTTAACGCTTGTTGCGGTTATCTATACGATCGAAACGGCTGACTCTGATTTAATATCATCAAAATAAACTTCCCAGCGATCTTCAAGCAGTTTTCACTTTATAAATGCGCGTACGAATGCATCACAGGAGCAGTCGCATAACAGCTATAGATTACATAATACGTACGTGGTGTTCCCGGAATGCGCGTACGACACAACCGCCTCGCTCTACAGTTCTTCCCTGAATAATTGATCGGCGCTCGCCCGGTGGCCGGTGCCCGTTCTCGTCCGAACTACATCGCATGCCCATCACACCCGAGCTATGACAAATACGGTACTCGCTTCTTGGCTCGACATTCTTGACTTCGACATAATCTAATATATAAAATTATCGTGTCACGGTATGCGGGACCGAACTCCTCCGAAACGGCTTGACCGATTCTCATGAAATTTTGGGTGCATATTGGGTAGGGCTGAGAATCGGACAACGTCTATTTTTCATCCCCCTAAATGTTAAGTATGGTCCACACGAATTTTTTTTTTAAATTTCTTTGATATTTTTTTTAAATTTGTTTGATTATGAATCAGCATTAAAAAAACATACAACTTAAAATTTTCACCCATCTACGATCAACAATTACTTTTGTACCGCGATTTTAATATCGGCAATACAACGTTTGCTGGGTCAGCTAGTATATATCTAAAACTGTCAGAGTTGTGTTTAGGCATTTCCTGACGTATTTTGAGCGTTAAGGATTTATTTGTTTTTTTTAATTAATACGCTTTTATTAGCTTCTGATGTATGTCTGTTTGTAAAAGACTCCATTGGACTTGATTTTGTTTAGTACCTTTTCTTGAGGAGTAAACTCCAGTCGTGCGTCGTGCAGACACACATTTTTTTATTATTATTTTTACTATTCTCTTTTTTTCCTATGTCCAATATAATTTGTTTCTCATAGTTTTAAGTGATTTAAATCTTTAAATTTTTCTATTGTCTCTCTCAATATTTTTTTCTTATCTAAAAATGTATTAATATTAATTTGCTAAAACACTCTGTTTATGTCCGTTACTTCCGTACTTGATCTTGATTTGCACCTATAATTGGGGTGTCACCTAAATAGATATATCTGTGTTAGTTATTAAGGAATCGTATAGGTCTTTATTTAATGAAAATAAGGTACAAGATCAGCAGGACGTACAGCTAATGGTAATTGATACGCCCAGCACATTACAATGCAGTTAATTACCGCTCAGTATTCTTGAAAAACCCCAAAAATTCTGAATGTCAGTACAACTGCGCTCGTCACCTTGACACATAAGATGTTAAGTCTCATTTGCCCAGTAATTTTACAGCGCCCTTCAGACCGAAACACAGTAATGCTTATTATGATGTTGGATGCGATTACTAATTATGAAAATAATAAGGTGAATGCATCCAATATAGGATAATTTATATTTGAACAGTTTATTCTTTATGACTTATTATGAATATTTACAACGCTTTTAACTAACACAATTCAAATATTAGATGCAGCACTTTACAAACTAATTTGTTATGTATATTACAGCCATTGTATAATACTCTATTTGATTGAAAAGAGTAGCCGTTGAGTTTTATAATATATATTATAATATTGACACACATTTACACAAGATATCTTGCCCCAAACTAGACAACAAACTGTAACAATGGGTACAAGACAATGATATGTTTAATACAATATATATCCATGGCTCGGAAACGAACATCCATATTCATCACATAAATGATTGCACCTACCGGGATTCGAACCTGGGACCTCTAACTTAGTACGTAGGGTCAATAACCATTCGGCTATATGGCTCGTCTTATAAGTTCTTCTCACGAGCTCTACTTTTTGCGAACATATGGTAGATTCAGCAATTCGGGGAAGGGCGCTGGTGTGGGACGCTACTTGCGTCGACACTCTGGCTCCTTCTCATGTCCAAGGTACGTCAGTTGGTGCTGGGGCTGCTGCTTCGACTGCCGAAGACAGCAAGCGTCGCAAATATGTTGGTCTCAGTGAGTCATACATCTTTGTGCCGTTTGGTGAGTCATACATCTTTGTGACACTTGGCCCGTGGGGCCCAGAGGCGCGGAGAATTTTCAAAATACTATCTTCGCGCCTCAATAAGGCTACTGGAAACCCAAGCGCTGGCAGCTATTTCGGTCAACGGATCAGCCTTGCTATCCAACGCGGTAATGCTGCCAGTATTCTTGGTACGCTTCCACGTAATGATAGTTTTAATTTTATGTAGTCGTAGTATTGTAAATATAGTTATAAGATTTGTTTTGATTAAATAAATATAGTAATATTCAGTAAGTAATTTAAAAGGAATATTTATAATTATGATTCAAAAGCGCTTAGTTTAAGCCTAATTGAATAAAGTTTATTTGACTTTGACAACTAACTATAAATCTTATAGCAAACTTTTTGCATAAACTCTATATAAATTAAATCTATATTATTTTTTTCAGGTTGTTCGGAAACCCGTTATGAGGACAGCCCGCAACATGTTCATCGTCAACCTTGCTGTTTCTGATGCTCTTGTCTGCTGTATTGGTACACCCTTGACCCTCATGGAGCTCCTGACGAAACATTGGCCGTTGCCGGACTGGCCGAGCCTCTGCAAGTCTTGTGGTGCCATCCAGGCTATATCTATATTCGTGTCAACAATTTCAATCACAGCTATTGCTTTGGATAGATATCAGGTTGGTTTGCTTACCAATGGAGTGGTGGTGGAGTTGAGTGGTGCTTAGAGGCACGTTTGGCGGTCCAATAGCTATTACCACATCGGCCCTGTTCATCTTCGCCTTTGTATAAACGCGTTCGCGTGTGTAGGAAAACAGATGATATTTAAAATGAACATTATTAATGGCGAAACAATAAACAGACATACTTGAGGTTCCGTGGAATTTTAGGTTATTAGTTTAAACCTTTTTTACCTGTGCTTATTTACACTGTATCCGAATTGATATTTCTACTACTCTCGTTACTCATTTAAGTTTTTTAAATGATTTATCTTCACTTTTATTTCGTTTTTATCTTAGACAAAGTCAAAACGTTTGGGTAATTTTGGTGAATCACTTTACATACATTATATTAAATATAAATTCAAATGCTGAAACTGTTAATATAGATAGTCTAAACACATAATCGGATTTAGTATGGCGGAACCATCGGACTGTCGGGTAGGGGACTATATTCTTTGGTATGTCGCATTGTTCATCGCACTAAATTATTATTATTACCGTCCGGACCAATTTGGTGAGAGGCGCTCACCGGACCGTCTTAGGTCTGGTATCTACCAAAGCGAAGAGAAGAGGAGAGAGAATAAGCCGCGAAATTACCACCAGAGCGGAGAGGAGATGTGAGCTGTGATACCTCTTAATCAGTCAAGTGATGACCAAAGAGGATATAAGAACTACGTCATAAGAGGTGGGACTGAAGTAAAAATTTAAATTTAGTTTAGTATGAAACGTGCAGTGATTTAACATAAGTTTGAAATAGTAGTTATTACAGTATGGCGATTGGCGACGAAGTATTATCCGGGTAAGTTTGCAAGCGAACAGTTGCTTAAAATGTAGTGGACTTCGGCTATCTCAGTTTTTTACAAGATTATAGTCGTCATCTGTTAATCTATCAATGACTGCACGTTTCATACAATCGAGTGAATCGCATTTTTCTTAGAGAGTTTCGCTAGTCTGGTGATGTCTAAGAAAGGAAGACTTCATCACGCCAGCCTACACGCATTTTCGTCTCTGTCGCGCCGCTTAATCGCTGGACGCGGCACAAATTCTATAGGTAAATGAGACACCTTCTCTCCTCTCCACTTGATCCATTTCCACCGCAGCTAAGCGGAGAAGAGATGTGTAAATAACGAAATCTGATTGGTTATCAAAATACACTAAAATCACAAGTGGGAGGCTCTCTTGCACAGGATGCCGGCTAGATTATGGGTACCAAAACGGCGCCTATTTCTGCCGTGAAGCAATAATGTGCAATCATTATTGTGTTTCGGTGTTAAAGGCGCCGTAGCTAGTGAAATTACTGGGCAAATGCGACTCAACATCTTACATTGTCTCAAGGTGACGAGCCCAAAAGTATTGCCACTCAGAGTTTTTGGGTTTTTTCAAGAATCCTGAGGAGCACTGCGTTGTAATGAGCAGGGCGTATCAATTACCGTCATTTGAACGTCCTGCTCGTTTCGAACCTTACTGTCATAAAAAAATACATCTCCATCTCCTCTTCGCTTTTGTGGATACCGGGCCTAATGGTCCGGCCGTACCAAATCCGACCATGTGTTTAGGCCTTAAGTGTTTTACGAACAAACCAAAGCCAATACAGTTATATATATCTTATTCAGATGTTTCCTTAGCAATTGCATTGCTTACGTTAACGGCACCTTGCCTCGATAACTGCTAACGATTTCAAAATGACGTCGGTTGAGTTTCCGAGTAAATTGTTCGAATTCAAATAAACTTCTCACCAATAAATTGCTCTTAATCAGTCGTTTAATCTATTTATATCTGAAATTTGTTTGATCAGATGTATTACCTATACACAATTTAATAAAACTTAGACTCTGATGAAATTTTCTTCACTCAATATAATAACGCATAATATATTAGTGACTCTTGGACTATTTGTGTTTGACCTTGTGTTTC
Organism: Leptidea sinapis; assembly: GCF_905404315.1. Taxonomy (NCBI): domain Eukaryota; kingdom Metazoa; phylum Arthropoda; class Insecta; order Lepidoptera; family Pieridae; genus Leptidea; species Leptidea sinapis. The sequence goes on from NC_066268.1 coordinate 6,086,442, forward strand.
TGCTGAAACTGAACTGATTTAGATGCGATTTTCAGTAATGAATTCAATTGAAGTGAAAACTTGCTAAGCGGTGTTGAGCACTTTTCTTGGGATGAGTATAAAATGTTACACTCGCGTCAGGACACGTGGCCTGATCGAAAATTTCTAAGACAGTCGTTGGAAGTTGATTTTTCTGAAGAGATAAACTCTTAAATGTAGAATAACTGTATAATTCTAAAGTGTTAAATTTATTTTTAAAATTTCATGTCATTTTTGTGTACGATAGTGCACTAAATGAATATTGTATTAAACTATTGTTGTTTTTGAGTTTATCGTGAACAGACAGACAGACAGACTCGAGGAGGACTTTGATTATAATATGAAGTGATTAACGGTGACATTTTTACATTTAAAATTTATTATAAATATATTATGTCACTTTTATTTATTTCAAAAATATACCACATTATCAAAATGTTGCCTAATCGAGGAAAACGTGTCCCGTATAATTTAGATAACAATTGTAATGTTTTATCTGAAAACACACGCAGGCTTTGACCCTTGTCATTTATGACGCAGGATGCGTGTCAAAATGTTTATTTGAATCTCTGCCAGTTGCAGATAATTGAAATATACCACAAGTTTCAATTTACTACATAGCAAAGTAAATTTCTTGTAAGTTATATTTCGAAGGCTTACTACGTTTAGACTTTATGAAGGGATTTCAACGAAATAACTAACGAACGAACTATATAACAGCTATATTTATTATTCAATTTAGTCGTTACTATTAAAATGATCACTTTTTATGAGTGATCACGTTAGTTATATTTAGAACGTTTACTACGTTTAGACTTTATGAAGGGATTTCAACGGCATAACTAACGAACGAACTATATAACAGTTATTTTCAATTATTGATAGTTATACTAATTATTATGCTTTAGTCGTTACTACTAACATGATTACGTTTTTATGAATGATTACGTTAGTTATATTTCGAACGTTTAGACTTTATGAAGGGATTTCAACGGAATAAGTAACGAATGAACTATATAACAGTTATTTTTAATTATTAACAGTTATATTTATTATTATGATTTAGTCTTCACGACTAAAATTATTATGCGACCAGTTAACTTTAGTTATTTTCATAAAATTATATCCTATGGTACACTGTTATGGGATAATGCAGACAATATTAATATCACCTTCTGCAGAAGAGGGTTATTCGCCCTTTTTAATACCTAAATCCTAAAGAATCATTTAGAAAAAAATTCAAAGAAATAAACATTTTAACTGTTATCTAAACTTGCCTAATACTGGGTTAAGTCGGTTAGTAAGTTTTTTCTTGTGCGAACATAAACCATGAACATAATAAGACAAATGTTACGAAATTTTGAAGAATTTTTTAATAGACGTATAAGTGGTATATTACTATAACATAAATTACTTTCTTAATGATACCATAATATATTGGAAATGGTGCGATATTTTCACTGAGCATGTATATATATATGTCGCAGGGATATGATAAAAACAGTGATTTGGTCAAATCTCGGAGGATGTTAAATTAACAACACGGTTTTGGTCAAATCACTAGATTTGTTTCGAGAAATGATAAAATCGTGTTGTACTTTAAACATACTCCGTGATTTGACCAAATCTCTGTTATTATCATTGCCCTGCGATATATATATATATTATGACAACTCTTGTAGCCCTGCGGTTAATAACCCTAACTACTAAGTTAGGATTAGTTAGCTGAACAAGGGTAAACGTTGGTATGATGAATAACAATTTTTTATTTCGAGTCATACATCTTTACATAATTATTATCTATTTATGTATTATCATCTACCATCCACAGTACAGGCTACGCTTAATATGCCTGTACCGATGTGTGAAGTGCGTCAATTACTACTTAGCTAATAAAACTTAAATCATTTGTATAATAATATAATACTAGTCGATTTATCCGACGACAAGCCACCTCTCATGATTTTTAAATTGTTTTTGGAAATTTTAACCATATCACTCAAGTGTATGTACATTTATAGATGTAAAATCCAGTAAAAACTTGTTCTGACCTTGAAAAATGCATTTTTAACTAACAATGGGTTAACGGCCGTTCCCAATATTCAGTCTATCTCTTACTTGAGATAAAAATCGTAACTATCGTTGACTTTTCTGTCCCTATAAAGGTATCGAAGGTAACTCAACTTATCCGTACACGCTGTCTGTCAATGCGATGACTATAGACTACGACGTATAGCTTACCAGCGATAGAAGTTCAAATGACTTATCGGGTATATTGGGGCAGCTTCAGATTCTGCTAATTACTGAAAGAAGAAGGTAGTAATTTATCTCTATCTTTAGATAGTATATTGGGAACGGCCGTTAATCTGTCACATAAACCAACAAAGATATAAATAAACAATAACATGACGCTCCCAGCAACGTTTCTCACAATTTAATTTGCAAAATCCTCGGTGAAAGTTAATAAAGTTTGGTATTGAAACAAATCTCTAGATATAAATTCCAGTTTGCAAGCGTAAGACCTGGGATATTTGCTTCACTAAGATTCAGGGGTTAGTACTTATTGGAATCAAGATTAAAGCTAGACTCTATCTAATAGTTGTACTTCTTGAAACCGAATCAATTTAAATAGCCTGACGGCGGTCGCTCCTTTCCTAATCTGTAGTATCATTAACAATTCTTTTGAATTTCGTAATCTATACATCTATACATATAAATAAAATTGGAGTATCTGTTTGTAATATTGAAATAACCGTTTTTTACTACATGTAAGTGGTACGGTACGGTACATTCACCAAAATATTTTTTTTTACAATTTTTGTCTGTCTGTCTGTTTGTTGCGGCTAATCTCTGTAATGGCTGGACCGATTTTGACGGGACTTTTATTGGCAGGTAGCTGATGTAATAAGAAGTAACGTAAGCTACGTTTATTTTAGAATAATTGTTTTACTTTAGAAAAATAAAGCAATGTTGCACGTCCAAGAAACGGTCTAACTCTAAAAATAATTTATATGGCAAAACAGCGTTTGCCGGGTCAGCTAGTAATAATAATAATATTGACACACTTTTACACAACTTATCTTGCCCCAAACTAGGCATAGCCTGTACTATGGGTACAAGACAACTATATATTTGAATATTTTGTGGGATAGTGTTGTAAAAGCGTATCTTATAAATGTGAATTTTAGTTTGAGTTTGTTTGTTACGCTTTCACGCCTAAACAATTGAACCGATTTTGATAAAATTTAGGACGGAGATAGACTAGAGCTTGAATAAATAATAGTAAAAGAAAACTAAATAAAAACGCTTTTATAGAAAATCCCACTAAAAAATAGAAAATAAATCTTAATAAATTTGAATTAAAATAGTGTAAGAAAAAATTATTTTATTGTAAAAAAAACCGCGGGGTGCATGGTATCAGTAGTTATAAATATTTTATGAACAGATATGAGTAGAAGGGTTAATTTCATAATATCCTGAAAAGCACCCCACGCTTTTTTTTCGGTAAAATCATTTTTTCTTACACTATTTTTAATATAATTTTTGAGATTGTTTTAATTTTTTTGTGGGATTTTCTATAAAAGCGTTTTATTTTTAGTTTTTTTAGCTTCATAAGTATGGCAAATTTCGAGTTATCCAACGTTTTGAAGGGGGTCAAAATCATGTTCAAAGATTCCGTTACATACAAACATACGCATGAAGCTAATAAAAGCGTATTAAAAAGCACATAGGCTACCTTTTATTGCAAAAAAATTAATGGAGGGGTTGAAATAGGCCTTTTGGGCCATGCTATTTAGTTGTTAGGTTGGTCCATCTCTTATCACGACAATCTGACAAGACAGATTATCTTAACAAGTGCTCTGCCCAGTTCCACTTATGTTTCATACTAAAAAAGATTAGCGTTATAGTTTAGTCTTCATGCGAATGTCTGCGTTTCTTTTTCTCAGTTTCAGTATGTTTTTTATGAAAATAAGGGACGAGACGAGCAGGACGTTGTTCTGATGGTAATTGATACGCCCTACCCATTACAATAATAATAATCATTTATTTCGGACACTATACATCCATAAGTATTAGTTAGTATTGTATGTTAGTTACAATTTATCTTAAAAATTATGTTAGTAAGGTAAGTTATTTTCACAAAAGGTTGCGCCTTGCTAGAGGCGCATGCAAACCTATCCAAAACTTCAGCAGTGGGGAGTCCCATCTGCATGCCAAAGCACTTAGGATAGTGTAATGACAATGCAGTGATGATCAGGATTTTTGAAAAACCCAATTAAGTATGCAGGGGATTTCGGGGGTGATAAATCGATCTAGCTAGGTTTCAATTTAAAAAAAATTGTTTTATCCATGTTTGAATGAGAAACAGCTACAATAACATTAGAATACAAAGGTAAATTTCGCCACTATATACAAGACTATTATAGCTCAGATGGGACATTGGGTGATCCGGAAAGCAGAAGACCCCGGTTCGAATCCAGATGTCCTATTAGATTTTTTTTTGTTCAAGTTTTGTACATTCTTAAAAATCCGAGCAAGGCTCGGTCGTCCGGATATTATATATAAATGTTGTAATAAAGATGTGAAAAATTTACACCTATAGCATGCCAGCCAAATGAGTTATAAAAGTCAAAGGCCACAAAAGATTTCGCAAATATCGCTCGGAGGTTAATGGCAGTCAGTATAAAAATTGTTCCTAGTAAAATACATAATACAATAAATGTCTCTTGCATTTTTCCGTAAATTCAACCGTTTTCCGAGTAGAGCGCTGAGAAATCCAGCTCACTAGGAATTTTTCCACAGATTCAGTTTTCAAATGCCTTAAATGACTGGACTACGAGGAAATTTTGCTTTTTAGTTTTTCTGTGAAGTGCATACGTATAGTAAGACGAAATTTATCTGGCCAATAGGATTAATTCCAGTTGTAAAAATGGAAAGGATTAGTATGTATCGATTCAAATTTATCAGTACATCAAATGTGGCTCAAATGAATAAAACAGCCATACACTAGAGAATTGATATCGCTACTCAATAAAGCTGATAACAAATCAGTTGTAAAACATAAAATACGTAATATAAAAGGTATTTGACATTTAGTGGCGCAACTCTGATAAAATATGCCTAAATTATTTTGTATACGTTCGTTCACTTTGATACACGAGTCTATTGAAAACAAATATATCAATTTATTGCATAGAAAGATTAGTAAAAGTACACAGGTCGCGGTACGGAGGTACGCGGTCATTAGATTTTCTAAAGCATAATTATATGAAAATAATTATTAGAACAGTTTGTGTAGTAATAAATTAATTGCCTTAATGTGGTACTTGTATGCACAAGGTTAGTTTTTAAATAAATTACTTATTAAAAAGCATTTATTTTCTCAAAATTGATTCCTTTAAAATTCTTTTTGATGTAATTTCTAATATTTTTACTGCTTCGGATACAAATGGCACTCTGTGAGAGAAGAGTTGCCGTAAGAAACTAACCCAGCATTTCTTTTTGCGCTCTTTTTAATAAAAAATATAATATTTATACCCGATTCCTGCCACCGAATTCCCCCTTCGCACTACGCGCTACAAATAAGATATCATCCCCACCATCTGGATGTGTGGCATTCCTCCACAGTGCGGTTTTCAAGTTATAAATAATATAAATGTTGTAAGGTGTTTGTGATTTTGTGTTTTGTCCAGAAAAAAAACTAATATTTGTCTAAATCCATTGTGATAGTCATAACATGTTAAATCTCAACATACTATCGTAGCTATAGTAAATAGCTGACAAGATGATAGTTGAAAGCCTTAGTTTCCAATACAATATATATAATATTAAAGAAAACATTCTTATATGCTTATATGCTTATAGATGCCTGGTAGTTTTACTCTACTTCAGATAGTTAAAGTTATTGATAAGAACATGTCATGTAGAGATGGGTAAAAGTAAATTGACTGCAGAAATCTAATCAAGGCAAATATGGAAGGAAGTTTTCGGCAAAGGTTCCATAATCAGTCTGGAGATATAATAAACAGATGTCGGATTAATGCTGTATCGACTCCAGTGCTAAATAGGTCCTAAACAAGAGTGTCTTATGAGGAATTTAAAGAAATTCATATTATGGTCAATATATTTATAGCAATCTCTTGCAGGTATATAAACATTATAATTTATACAGTTGAATAAACGACAAATATAATTTAAACACTAGAAATAACTACAAGCTTATAGTGTCCCCTACTAGGCTCTGTAAAATAAACATTTCTAATAAACTCTGTAAAGACACCGAAGTTATATTGAGCTCTAAACGTCGTCAAACAAACCTCATTACGTAATATTCACTAGAAGCATGTTTGCCGGTAGCTAAAAAAGTTGGACGAATGTTTATTCTGTTCTTGCAAGTAATTGTATTGTTATTTTGTATAACGTGTAACCAGTCACCCAAGGTGACGAGCTCAATTGTAGTGCGGAGTGCCGCTCAGAATTTTTGGGCTTCTCAAGAATCCTGAGCGGCGCTGCATTGTAATGGGCAGGGCGTATCAATCAGCTGAACGTCCTGCTCGTCTCATCCCGTATTATCATAAAAAAAACTTCGCTGCGTTCAACTAGATACCGCACTACCTAAGAACAATTACTTTTTTTTACGACAACTATTGGATGCTTGTGTGCGGTGGCATCTTGACACTCATTGGCGTCTTTCAAATTTTGTAACATACGCGTCGTGTTATTTACATTGAAATTAATAAAATACAAAATAATGATGATATGTGATCCCAGTGTCTTTCTTATTTCTTGTAGTATTATTTTTACAAGTTTTACTACGCAACCCGGAATTTTAGTTTCTATTATTAGCAAAGTTTAACAGAACATGTGGCACGTCAACGTCACACACTGTTCGAGACTAGCTCGAGTACGCCCACTTGGGCGTAGTTTTAGATGTCACATGTTGTGACTATGCCTGCGGTATCTAGTTGATAATCCTTAATCTAAGTTCAAGTATAAAAAATTCACAAACTGTAAAAAAAAACATTTAGTCAGCATTTGCACATTCCTATAAATAAATTTCTACACATTCTTTAAATTCTTTGAAACCTTTCTTAATATTTTTTTTTGTTTACAGCTCATCGTGTACCCAACAAGGCCAGGGCTGCAAACGATGGGTGCTCTCATCACCATGTTCTTCATCTGGGTCACTGCTTTTACTCTCGCATCACCCCTCTACATCTTCCGGAGTCTCAAGACCCATAAAGTTGGCCTTTTAGGCATGGACATATTGAGTTTCTGCATTGAAGACTGGCCTATTACAAATGGGCGCGCGATATACTCCCTATTTAGCCTTATTTTCCAATATCTTGTTCCAGTACTAGTTGTCGTAATGGCACACCTACAAATACACAAACGACTACGGGGAAGAAGAAGAACAACAAGAAAAACACCAGCAATTCTGATTGCGATTGCAGTAACATACGTAATTAGTTGGTTGCCTTTAAACGTGTTCAATTTGGTTGCTGATTTTAGCACAGATCCTATTCTAGATGAGAAATCTATGACAATAACGTACGCTATTTGCCACATGTTTGGTATGTCTAGTGCCGTATCGAATCCTTTACTATACGGATGGTTGAATGACAACTTCAGAAAGGAATTTGAAGAGATATTATGTTGCGGTCGAAAGAAAGGACAGAAGAATACAAACATGAGGGCAAAAAGTAGAAAAGTAGACACAGAATTGACAGCCTTAGCCCATTTGGAGCAAACTGTGACAGCAAACACTAAAACGTCTCAATGTTCGCAAGTTTTCTGACTAAAGACTTGCTTTAAATAGCGGCAAACGACTTTTGAGATCCAAAGCATTTGAACTCAGTCAATTTAAGTGACTTTTGTTGTATAGTGTAAAAAGTGTAGCCGTTATTATTGTTCTTAGATCTTATGTAATAGAAATTGTAAATATTTGATTAGTTTTAAGGTGAGTGGCGATTTACGTTTTTATGAGCCCAAAACGTGAATTGCCATGTGATGTGACTTTGAATATTGTTTAGTTTAACTAATAAAACATATTTGATTCATTTTTGTTTTTATCTTTACATCCGTTATAACAAACTTCTCGTCAAAATGATTTCAGCCGGACGATGTCCACCGCTTGACAAAGGCCTCCCCTCAAAGATCTTCACGACGATCGGTCCTGCGCTGCCCTCATCTAACCTATTCCGGCGATCTTGACCAGATCGTCGGTCCATCTTGGCCTACCAACACTACGTGGTCGCCATTCGAGGACCTTACTACCCCAACGGATCTGTCGGTCGAGGTATGTGCCATGCCAATTCAGTTGGTGACTTTGGTTCTCTTACTGATCTCCTCATTTCGGATTCGATCTCGCAGGGAAACTCCGAGCAGAGCCCTTTCCATTGCCCGCTGAGCAAGAATGAGCTTCCTCATAAGGCCCATAGTTAGCGACCACGTCTGCGTTCCGTATGGCAACACACATTGGTTAAAAACCTTCGTCTTCAGACATTGTGGTATTTAGGACGAGAAGGTTTTACGGAGCTTCCCGAATGCTGCCCATCCGTGTTTGATTCGACGAGTGACCTCTTTCCCGAAATTCGATCTGCCTTGAACTGGATTATTTATCCAAGGTAGACGGACTCATCAACAGTTTCGAGAGTAAAGTTCCCAACTGTTACGGGAATAGGTTCGACACCCTTGTCGTGTCCTATGCCCTCATTGTAATGCCCTCATTGAACATGATTGATATTTTTAATTATAATTTATAATTTTGTTCTAGTACTAGTGAAAGTTTTGTTAAATTAATTTACTTTAAACAACTTGACCCAAAACGTTTTTAATTAAAACCTTTCCGTAATCGGATCATGGAGGAATCTAATGTTCTTTGAACTTCTTAGAGGATTCTTGTATCGTAATTAAGGAAAACTGCAAATGGTTCTATAATTAAGAAAAGGCACAGTACCTACGTAGTGCGTTTTCGGTGTGTAAGTTAGTTGTAGTTATTCAATTAATTTGTGTTTGAAGTTATACTTCTTTAGGCGCGTTATGAAAAAATGATGAAAGGGACATTTTAAGATGCGCGCGCATCACTGTAACACAAAAGTAACAGGTTCAAGTTGGTTCCTAAAATTGCGTTGACGTTTGCGTCATTCGTTATTTTTTTTGGTTTCTTTGTCCATTATTAGGACACGCAAAGGGTTCAAGTCCACACAGCGGTATTCGTTATTTAATAATTGATTGCCATTGCCATCTTTTTATCACCAAATTGTTCTTTCTAAAAAGGTAGAATAGCAGAGGAATAAATCATTTTAATGATTTTTGCTTCATTAGGCCAAAGAAGTATAACTTCTTGCGTGCATACATATGTACACAAACACTTTTTCATGTGAGTCTTTCTCCGAATAAATAAAAAAAAATATACTTCCAAATTGTTAGGTACAATAAAAATAAAGTACTGTTTATTGAAATCCGAATTCTTAAGATTTATTATAATTAACAAAAACATTCGGTCTATAGCAATTAAGATATTTTCAGTGAATAATTCTATCAAAAAAGAACACTTTTGGTTGTTGGACTTTTCTATTATTACTTATAATAAGTATCACAAAAAATAAGCGAATATTTTATAAACTTTCAGATTCAACCGTTTCTTTTAAATATTCAATTCTGATAAAAGAATTAATCAGGAATAGATCCTTCCTTATTCCAATATGAAGCAGTTTTGGTGTTTTCAATATGAAGCATTTGCATATATATAGAAGATACCCAGTAAATATGTGTTGCGGCTTCAGAACAATCCTTTATACTTGTCCTAAAAATTATAAACATTCTATTTCAAACTTTCCCTCCTTATATAAAAACTCTCTTAATGGCCGCGTGCGTAACTGTATCGTCGCTTGTGAAAATGATAGAAAACTAAGGTCTAAGATCGATCAATTGCCCGGAAAACTATGTACGTACAACTTATAGTGCCGAGTCTTGAAAATTAGAAAGAAAGCTAAGAAATTATATAGGTTCTTCTAAACATCAAATGTAGTGACGTCTGACTTGGCAACAGAGGTGTGCTCCTGTCTGGTGAGTATTCCTTTTTAAAACTTCGAGTTTTGTAGCTACTACATTTATTCTTATTTGAAGCGAACTAGGTTTTGATATTTGTTGTTTCGGTGACATAGGTAATCTTAAATTTATCTAACATATGTGTTCATGTACCAACAATAAGTAAAAGGAGAATGGCGAGCTTGCATGTATTTTCGGACCCACAGATTGATATAGCGTACATGTTGAAAACTTAGTTATAGTTGTAGAACGGGATAAAAGTAATTATTAGAATAGTTTAAAAAAACACGTTTTTTTAGTATTATTTATACAAAGTTTTACTACGCAACTCGGTATTTTAGTTTTTAGAACATGTGCGCACTCCAACGTCACTTATTGACCGAAACTGGCTCAAGTACGCCTACTTGAGCGTAGTATTAGTTGCCACACTTTGCGACTACGCCATCTAGTTGGAGCGCAGCAGAGACCAATCCTTAATCTAACCCCCTTATTCATAATAGTCTGCTAACTTAAATCATTGCTAATTCTCACTCTGTCTTCTTCTATTGACCTAAGTCAGAATGAGAAAAAACACTCCTAAGCGGCTGTTTAAAGTTAGCGGACCATTATGAATAAGGGGGTAAATGTATAAAGATAAACATAGCTATTCAGTTTTTTAGTAAAATGTAGGTAAGTATTTCATTAGGTACAACAATAACGATGTAACTATAAGTTGTCATTTCAACAATATCTCCATGGCATAGCGTTTTTTTTTCACGACAACTGATTTTGTGTCCAATGTTAATATTTTCTTTCTTTCGACTCCTTCAACCTAGAATCTCAATAACTTTTATGGAAAAGGAGGACAAATGAGCGTACGGGTCACCTGGTATTAGGAGATCACCACCGTCCACATTTTCTTCAATACCAGAGGGATCACAGGAACGTTGCCGGCCTTTAAGGAAGGTATAAGCCGATTTTTTTCAAGATACCCATGGCGTATCGTCCCGAAAACACCGCACAAGGAAGCTCATTCCACAGCTTTGTAGTACGTGGAAGAAAACGTGAGGACCGGCACATAATATCCAGATGGAAATAATAGTAATAACAGTATGGTGATCGGCGACAAAGTATAATACGGATAAGTTTGAAAACTAACAGTTGCTTAAAACGTAGTGGATTTCGGCTATCTCCGTTTTTTACAAGATATTTCATATAATCGAGTGAATGGCTCTTTTCTTAGAGAGTTTCGCTAGGCTGCCAAATAGATATGAATGGACATAGACTCCCCTAATGTCTGTCTGTCAGCGAGTTAGTTTTTCTTTTTTAATTCCTCATCTCAACTTACATGCTCAATTTGCTAGTAGTTCATCAGCAATTGTTTCTATTAAACACAAGCACAGTGAGCGCTTGTGTTTAATAGAAACTTAAAAGAATCAACCTTTGGAGTCTGTTTATGCAAAAAAAACTGATATAAATTTCCTACTTTCAATATAAATGTCGGGCTTAGCTATTGACTGATAATAATATTAAGGTAATTGTAAACATAATATTCAAATTCAGATATTTTTATCAAAATAGGATATGAAATCACATATTAAAAGTCAAAAACTACAATTCCAAAAGGTATGCCTCAGACCTGAGAAGAATGGGCGGAACAAACTTAACGGGCTTTTTTATATATAATAATATGGTAACAATGTAAAATCGTACAGTAAAATTTATTATTTAATAGCCTGTGGGTTGTCGCTCAATTCCCAATCAGTGGTATCATTATGAAAGTCATTTATGTTATAGTAACCTTTACCACTCAAACGTTATTTAACAATTCTTTTGAATTTCGTAATACATTTGTTTTGAACATTATCTGGGATTCTGTTATAAAAGCATATACAATGCCCACTAAAGACTTACTAACTCGACTTAGCAGAGTAGTAGGCATTATACGTTTATTAAGGTAATAATATTATGGTTATGATATATTTAGCAAATTCACTTATGTGTCTATGTCAACACTCAAGATGTTTATTTTATTTAAATTTTTCTCTCAATGATTCTTATTATACAAAAGATAGCTAAAGCTATGCTTTTGAGTTTAAACCATAGGTAATTCAAATTAAAAATAGCAACGCCGACCATCACGCAGTGTGAGCTCTATGCCAAAAGTACAGTTCAGACAGAAACCTGTTCGGTGAGCTCTGTTTTCCTTGAACGCTAGGAAATCCAGCGAGCCGTAGTAATTCCTTCTCCCATCGTAGATACCCCAGTATCGGCTTGATCCATTTGACCGCGTGCAACGCAGAGCAGCTAGAATCGTCGAGGACCCAGTGGCTGGATCACTTTGCGTTGCGTTGTGTGTCTTCTACCGCATTGATCACGGGGAGTGTTCCGAAGAGCTGTTTTACCTGATTCCTGCCGCCGATCCCTCCTTCGCACGACACGCCACAAGTTAGGTTATCATCCCCACCATCTGGATGTGTGACGGTCCTCCACAGTACGGCTTTCTAGGAGCTTTCCTCCGTGTACTACAAAGCTGTGGAATGTGCTTCCTTGTGCGGTGTTTGCGGGACGATACGGCATTGGTTCCTTCAAAAAAGGCCGGCAGCGCTCCTGTAATTCCTCTGATGTTGCAAGAGAATGTTGGAGGCGGTGATCACTTAACACCAGGTGACCCATACGCTCACTTGTCCTCCTTTTCCATAAGAAAAATTGCCTTCAGATCGTGTGCTCGTGCTAACATCGGTGATAATACCTTTTATTGCCTTTTAATTGCTATTTATTTGGGCACTTACACAAATGCAGCCTAATGGAAGTCTGGCTAACTATAAGCATATTGCTATTATCTCCCTGCTCTCCAAAATAATGTCGATCGGCTGGCGATCTTCCCGTATAGCTTCTTTATGATAATAAGGGAAGAGACGAGCAGGATTACAATGCAGTGCCACTCAGGATTCTTAAAAAACTAAAAAAAATCTATGTAGTACTACAATTGCGTTCGTCACCTCGAGGCATAAGATGTTAAGTCTCATTTGCCCAGTAATTTCACTAGCTACGGTGCCTTTCAGACCGAAACACAATAATGTTTACACATTACTGCTTCACGGCAGATATAGGCGCCGTATAATTACGTAAATATCTACGTCACTATCTGAAGAAAAAATATTAAGACTTGGCAGAAAATTTAACTGAGTTAATAAAGTTCAATGCGTCTATTTATTCATTAAGACCTTTATTGCTAACATCATTCACTGTGTTTGGTTACTTTTATTTAATGTACGGCTACAGTAAGCCCGACAGATCATTTATCTACAATTTTTGTGTTCGATTCTATAATAACCTTCCTGAAAACATATTTCTGAAATGAAACTTCCTTAGATTCGTTGTGATTTGTAACTCGATGAAACGAAAAACCGAGACAATAGAGACAGAAATAGGTAAATGTATAGGATTCAGCCGGCGAAAGAATGAGATAAGGAGCATTATAATGCTCCTTATCAATCCTGCCAATCCTGTATAGACAAACAACTTCAAAGTCATGACTGATGATCAGTATTCGAAAAAATATGAATGGAATTCCACTTTCAAATTTGTGATAACTTTTTTTTTCTAACTGTTCTGTAAGATTTCTAACAAAAAGTTTGAATAGGATGTGAAGATTTTCTTACGTGTAAATTCTACCCACATTCTCTTGTAACACCAGAGGAATCACAGGAGCATTACGGGCTTTTGTACATGCTTTTTTAAGGTACCCATGTCGAATCGCCCCAGATTTAGATTCTACAGCTTGGCCGTTCGTGGAAGAAAGTTCCTTGAAACCGTACTTTGGTGAATCGCCCCACATCCAGATGGTGGGGATGATGTTCTCATTTGTGGCGGCAGAAACCAGGTGAAACAAGTCTTCGGAACACTTCCCGTTGCAGTTGAAGAAGAGATTGTCATATTTATAAACTTTGTATCACTATGATCATTACTAAAACTTTTATCTTGAATCTAAAATTTTTTAAGGTTTCACTTCTACCACGTGTGAATCGCAGACAATTTTGTTTTTTAAATACCATTTTCTCAAATTATCTTGCCCCAATCTAGGCTGTACTATGGGTACTTAATAACGATATATTTAATTCGATATACATACATAAAATTAAATAATACTAGCTTTTACCCGCGACTTAGTCCGCGTGGAATATTAACTTTGGGCAGTTTTTTTATGTATACTTTGTATATGCACACACAAACTGCTCTTTCCACTGCTGGCAGCGCACTTCTATGATACAGCGCATATCCCTTGTCATTGTGGACAGTCTCTTTAATAGTATTTCCCTGTGAACTTTAATCTCCTATTTCATCCCCATGTAGGTCAAAGTGTCGAACATGCTCGATCAAATACCAACTTATAAATTACTTCTTATCAAATGCCTAAATAGAAAGTTTTACAGTGTCATCTTCGATCTTGACCAACTTCCATCCCCTATCTCAAACTCTAGTTCCAAGCTCTAGTCTATCTCTGTATTAAATTTAATTAAAATCGGTGCAGTGTCTTAGGCGTGAAAGCGTAACAAACAAACATACATTCACATTTATAATATTAGTAGGTATAATATAAACTATTATGAGTCGGAAACAAACATCAATATTCCTCATATAAATGTTAATTCCTTCCGGGATTTGAATCTAGATAGGATCACTAACCACTGTGGTATTTGGGTCGTCATTTAATGGAGTTGTAATTTATCTAAAATTATAAGTAGCTCTATGTTTTTTTTATGGAATAGGAGGACAAACGAGCGTACCTGTTGTTAAGTGATCACCGCCGCCCACAATCTCTTGCAACATCAGAGGAATCACAGGAGCATTGCCGGCCTTTAAGGAAGATGTACGCGCTTTTTTTGAAGGTATCCATGTCGTATCGTTCCGGAAACACCGCACAAGGAAGTTCATTCCATAGGTTTGTAGTACGTGGAAGAAAGCTACTTGAAAACCGCACTGTGGAGGACCGCCACACATCCAAATGGTGGGGATGATATCCTAACTTGTGGCGTGTCGTGCGAAGGTGGAATGTAGTTAGAAATATATTAATATATATAACAATATCTTATAAAACTGACTGAAGCACGTCAATGTAGATGTGGCTGTGAAACAATTTCATTATAACAACAGAGAGCATATTTTACGAAATAATTCTTGATGTTATAAAATATTAATGACAAATTCGTAAAAAACAGTATTTTATTTATTATGTACAGAACAACGTCTGTCGGGTCAGCTAGTAGAAAATATAAGAATAAAAAGCAAACAACATTCAAATTTACTATATAAGGAATCCTCGGCATGAGAATTGAAGACCCGCTGAGGTTAAATAAAAGGTTCCATTAGGAAACTTGTAAACAAATGGCTGTTAATCCGTTGCTTTTAGAAAATGAAAGAATTTTCACCTTTATCTCCACAAAAAGTGTTTGTGTTATGAAGTTTTTATACGAAATGGGCAAATGTATTGAATAGAAATATAAAAAGTTAGCATTAAATTTTCTATTCATAGTTTAATGTTACATTTAATACAAAGATAATATTATTATTTTGATACACATTTTTTTGTGACGACATAAGCATTATCAGAAAGTATACTCTGCCAATCCTGTATAGACAAACAACTCCAAACTCATGACTGATGATCAGTATTCGAAAAAATATGAATGGAATTCCACTTTCAAATTTGTGATAACTTTTTTTTTCTAACTGTTCTGTAAGATTTCTAACAAAAAGTTTGAATAGGATGTGAAGATTTTCTTACGTGTAAATTCTACCCACATTCTCTTGTAACACCAGAGGAATCACAGGAGCATTACGGGCTTTTGTACATGCTTTTTTAAGGTACCCATGTCGAATCGCCCCAGATTTAGATTCTACAGCTTGGCCGTTCGTGGAAGAAAGTTCCTTGAAACCGTACTTTGGTGAATCGCCCCACATCCAGATGGTGGGGATGATGTTCTCATTTGTGGCGGCAGAAACCAGGTGAAACAGGTCTTCGGAACACTTCCCGTGAATGTGATAGAGGACACACAATGATGCGACATCTCTATGCAACGCCTGGTGATCCAGCCGTTGACACTGAGTCCCCGACAATTCGAGTGTCTGTGTTGCACGCGGTCAAATGGACTTCTCAATTTCATATCTGAACATGTCATCTCATTCATATTGAAATGATACGGATATCTCTTTTTTTTAAACTTTAGTTTTCAAAACAAAGAAACTAATTATAATGATGAAATACATATATAACGAATTGACAATCCGTCAGATTTGTAATTTTGATACTGATCAGAATTTGGCAAAGCAGGAAGATCTCTAATACAACCAAAAAGAGACTCGTGAGTTCCTTACTCTTCTCAATCTTCCTCTATGGATTTTGGAGGCGTGGACGATCTGAGCGGCAGAGAGGACAAATATTTACTCATTTGAGATGTGGTGTTGGGGAAGGATGCTTCGCGTACCGTGGACGGCGAACAGCCATTTTCAATAACGAATACTTACATTGCTGTCACCGTTTAATGACAAGATCTTATCTATCCATAGTTATGTCCAATATAATTACAGTCCAATGCTTTTTGTCGATAGGTTATTGAAATGTAAGTAAGCGTAAAAGAATAGATTTGTCTGCCTCTAGTAAGTTAAACTAAGGATAGATGGGTATTGAAAACGGACGTAAGAGTACAAACAAGTCTATCCTGGAGCAACTTCGCATTAGATTGTCCACATTCTGCTATCCAAAGATCTTGGAGTATTTTGGTCACATTGGCCGACGCCTTTCCACTAATGTAGACAAACTGATAGCCATAGGGAAGATGGAGGGCAAAAGACCACGCGGACGATCACCAGCCGCTGGTCAGACCAGATGAAGACACTCACTGGCCTACCACTTATGACCCCAATAAGGAAGGCCGAGGACCGAAAGGAGGGGAAGGCTTTAGTGACCAAAGTCACAAAAACTTTAAAGTACTGACACGACCTTCAGAAATTAAGAATGCGACCAAAAATAAGTATTCATTTTTAATCATTTATAATATTCACTTATTTTATCTAGTAATAAGGCCTTCAAAGGTGCTGATCAATGTAGGTTCATAAAGGCAGTCTTTAACATTCTTCGTCGTTATTATAATGCCAAAGTTCTGAAAATTAATAAAATTATATGAAGTTTAATGATTTATCACAATTATGTCATGAAATGAAAAGGTATTTGTTAAAAATGTTTATGTGACAAAGGTTACTATAATTTAAAATACTTTCTTAAAGATACCACAGATTGGTGGAGCAACCGCAAAAGAAAAGCCCGTTGAAATTCTTGCGAGCGCTCTTCTCAGTATAAGCATGAATTATCGAATGGTTTCAGTCTATCTCCGGTTGTGGCCTACTTGAAATAAAAATCGTAGCTAACGTTGACTTTTCTGTCCCAATAAACTTATCGACGGTAACTCACCTTATCCGTACACGTTGTCTGTCAATGGGAGGACGTATAGCTTACCAGCGATAGAAGTTTGTATGGAAATTGCAATTCACGCGTCCCAATATAAAGCGAAAAGAATGACTTATCAGGTATATTGGGACAGTCTCAGATTATTGACAGCTAATTACTGACTGTAGAGGGTAGTGATTTTACTCTATTACTAGATAGTGTATTGGGAAGGGCCGTAAAAAGTCCTAGTTTGAATTAAAGGATTTAAATTTGAAATAAATTATAAGTTCTCTATGCATTAAAAGACACCAGCTGTGAAGATTTCTAAAGTTATTTTTTATGATAAGAAGTGACGAGATGAGTCCTTTCATTCTTGATTCTCGAAAAACCAAATATTCTATACAAGATTTTAAATCTTAGTAGCCCAGTGTGTTTAGTTTAGCTAATAGCTTTTTTTTGAAAATAAGGGACGAGGCGAGCAGGACGTTCAGTTGATGGTAATTGATACGAACTGCCCATCACAATGCAGTGCCGCTCAAGATTCTTGAAAAGCACAAAAATTCTGAGCTGTAATACAATTGCGCACGTCACCTTGAGACAAAAGATGTTAGGTGTCATTTGCCCACTAATTTCACTAGCTACTATGCCCTTTAGACCGATACACAATAATATTTACTGATTCACGGCAGAAATAGGCGCCATTGTGGTACCGATAATCTAGCCGGCATTCTGTGCAACGGAGCCACTACCCACTGGTAAACAGTTATTTCCAAACCGAAACAAAATTACTACTTCGATTCTAAAGACAATGCTGAGGGACATATCTACACCATGTGTTGAGGGCCTCCTAATGGTCGTGCGATTATATAAACAACAGTTGTTACTTTTTACTCCCTTGCAATTCTCGTACTCCATCAAACACAGTGAAAGAAATACTCTTTTCTTCATTTCATCGTTGATTGCACAAATTTGTCTTTTCCTAAAAAATCGTATAACATTCGTTTTATTTGAAAATGTATCATATTATATGTTTATATTGAGTTGATGAACATAAAAAAAAATTGTCTTTAGAAATGTTTAAAATAGTAAAAATAGAATCACATTATTTTTTAAGGGATGATGATCCTACGGCAGAATCACTTGGAAATATCAAATCAAGTAAATACAATAGAAATAGTTAGGTGATGCTATACCTTACAAAATTGTAATTATTAGAATTATTGATATAAAGAGATAAAGACTCCCCAACATTACTTGCTAGTATTAACTTCAATGTACCACTAAAACGAACGAGAAATACGCCTCTCTTTTCATTATCATTTTACACTACGAACTATGGTAAAAATTCTCCCATTAACAGAATTTGTAAGCATTACAACGAAGTTTTTTCGAATGTCGACATTCATAATCGCAGTAAAAATAGCTTCAAAACAGAAATTATTAAAATATTAATGAATACACTAGATACAAAAAATGTTACTGGAGCAATATAAAACGAACAAATAGGTACATTAACACACGCACATATACACAAACACAAACTACACGCACACATACACATCCAAACATAAAATAAACACTATAATCGATTATGACATAATATAATAATAGATATAAATATTAAATTCAAATTCATACGCATAATATTATTCATTTAATGTTTAAACTATACATATTATTATGTTAAAGTAAATTAAGTTGAAATTCATTTAAGTCGAGTTTTGTGTTTATAAGTTAAAGTTATTTAAGTTGAAAACTCATTAGTTGATTTTTGTTTATATAGAGAGACCTGTAATTGGCTATTATATGTACACAAATTTTTAAGACTAATTTGTAATATTTATGCTGTTGGTCTTTTCAATAAATAAATAAATAATAAATAAATAAATAAAAAGCATTTACCTATCAGTATTAAAGCATTGCATGTATTCATCCATACATTCCTCCATATCCAGCTCAAAATCAGTCTTATTAAGATCTATGCCTTTTATATCAAATTCTATCCCAAATATATTTTGAAAAGGCTTCGAATTTTCAGTTTTTGTTTCTGTTACTGAAATGTTAGTTCAAAGCACATCGGTTAATGTTTTTCAAGTATTCCTTTATTAAAGTAATAACTTCTTTAGCGGCGTTGAGCAATTTTCTTGGAATGGGTATAAACTCGCGTCATCACACGTGGCCTGGTCGAAAATTCGTAAGACAGTCGTTGACATTATGGATTAAAGTTGATTTTTCTGAGAGTTAAACTTTTTAATGTAAAATAATTGTTATAGTTCTGAAGTGTTAGATTTTTATGAAATATAAATTGTCATTTTTATGTACGATAGTAATAAATGAATATTGTATTGAACCACATAAATGCTAGTACTTTTATACTTATAAATAATGCAATTCGTGCGAAATTATTTCTTAACCATTCCAAAATATTTAAAAATGCACAACGTTAATGATCAAGATTTCTTCTCCCGGCACTATTTATTTAATAAATTAATTTATTACCAACCAAATACTAATAGACTCGAAGTTAATATTATCTCAGCAATTTCTGATAAAAATTTCATTTTGAAAAGTTTAATTTGTTGCCTCGTAAGTATTGGCATGTGTCAGATGTTTATTTTCTTTACGAGTATTTTTACGTTCAATGATTGAGTTAACGACTGCGGTAATAAAATTTAAGTTAGTATGCTCTTAAGGACTGATTTGATTGTAATGGCTTTTTATCATTACATTTTCGTATGAAAGTTGAAGATTAGAAATAAATTAATATTAGTGGAAGTAAGGTTTTGGTCGAGTGAGAACGACATTATGTTACCAAATGAGATGAAGCTAAGTTGTGAGTTGTACAACACCAACAAAGAAGACAAAAGTGAAACATTTGATTTATTTTGTATCGAAACACATTTAAGACTTACATGAAATTATGGTTTATAAAGTACTAAATAAAGTAACAACCCCATTCGGTGTTAATACAAAGTCGCATTCTTAAGTTCTTCGGACACGTCTCCCGGTGCGAGAGTGAGTCCATTGAGCGCCTTGTCGTACAGGGCAAAGTGGAGGGTACCAGAGGGAGAGGAAGGTCGCCCATGCGACCGGCCGACCAAATTATGTCTGCTGTGGGCGGTCCATTGAACGAGTGCACCAGACTGTCGGCCAGCAGGAAAACGTGGCAAATGCTCGTGTGGCAAATCACATCTGCCCCAAAGATATCACTTCGAGATGACTATGACCGCTCTGCCAAGAGTGTAACGAAGAAGAAGAGAAGAAGAAGAAATAACGTTTAAGTATGAAACTGTCATTTTGGCATACTGGCTTACTACTTCGGATAAAAAAATCTGCCTAAGTGTAAAATTTCAGAAAAAGCTTTTTCACATGATAGCTAGAACATAGATACAGAAATGCAAATCATTTGATTGTTTGAATTTTAATTTTAATGATATATGGAAAATAAGTATTATTGGAACGATGTACCTTATGGGACGATGCGAAGGGGTACCCTAACCGAGAAAAAACGTCCGGAACGTAACTCTTTTCATGTACGTCGAAGCCTTGGTACGCGACAATCCTCCTCCTCGCATCGGTTTCCTCAGTGCTGAGAGTCGTGATCATCTCGACAGAGTACTTTGTTGCGTATTATTTGCCGCCATCTGCCCCCATCGGAAGCAGAGTGTAAAGCGTCGTGGACAGTGGTTTCAAGGGCAGTGCGAATCTGATCGGTTCATCGCATAGGGCTTCTTCCTCTTAGTCTTCTGGCATCACCTCCCCTGTTACCATCAGTCTCTCCAGGTTGCCTTCATCCCTTCTGGCGATGTGGCCGAAGTATTCTAGGACCCTACGCAAGCAGATGGTAGAGAGCCTAGTCACAATGCCCAGCCGTTTCAGGATCGACACATTAGTTCGGTGTGCTGTCCAAGGTATGCCAAACATCCTTCACCAGCACCACATTTCTAAGGCATCGATTCGTTTTCGGTCGGCTTTCTTTAAAGTCCATGTTTCAGCGCCATTTATGATAATGGAAAACACCAGTGGTCGCACAAGATTGGTCTTGGTTTTTATGCTGATGGTTTTACTCTTCCATATCTTCTCTCATTGTGAAATGGCGCCTTTTGCCATGCCGATCCTACGACGAATCTCTCCTTCGTAAGAACCATCGTTGCAGATTTCAGAGCCCAGGTATTTGAATTTGTTGACCATTTCTAATTGTAGTGTTCCGGTAAGCTCCAGCCTGCCAGACCGATCCACAACCATAACCTTAGTTTTAGACCTGTTTATAGCGAGACCCAGTGTTGAACAGGATCGGCGAAAATATACAGAATTGTTGAACTCCCTTTTCAAAATCAAAAGGACCCGAAGTCACCTGGTCAACCAACAATTCCTTGGCTGTTATAATATAATGCCTGGATCAGTGCTATTAGGTGATTAGGTACGCCAAGCTCACCAAGTACCCTCCACAAACAATCGCATTCCACGCATTCGAAAGCCTTGCTGTAGTTCACAAAACACAATTACCATTGGGGTGTCAAACGCGTAGCATTTCTCCACCAGTTCTCGCACGTTCAGGATTTGCTCCCTGGTACCTTTTCCCTTGACGAAACCAGCCTACTCCTGTGAGATCTGCCAATCAAGGTGACACCGAATCCGGCCATTGATCACATGAAGCAATACTTGGCTGGCATGAGATATTAGGGCGAAGGTGCGGTAGTTTTCACAACCTTTCCTTCTTGTGCAGTAGTAGTATTGTAGATTGTGTCCACTCTTCAGGCCATACGCCGTCTTGCCAGACCTTGTTGCAAATTCTATGCAGTGCGTCAACCCACGAATCACCCAAAGCTTTGTGAACGCTACTATACCTTGCTGAATATTTATATATAAATAATTGACATGTAACAATTATTAACATTTGACACATTTCTGACAAATTACATTGATTGTTTGATTGATTCAGTTCCGGCGTGGAACTAACGCAGCAGAAACTGCTCTCAATTTCAAAGCTACAAGATACGGCTAATGAATGTGCCATAAGTTTTTGGTTAACCGCACAGTAAACTTTGACTTGATGTATTTTACCCTCGAGATTACCAAACGCAGTTCTAAGTAATTGTTCATACTGATTATTAATCGTATAACTTGGTTAACGGTTATTGGTATGATAAGGTTGTTAGTCTTCATGAGCATGAACCCTTTCTTGGGTGAATGCTCCATCCACCTTTTCCATGTTTCTCTGTTTTCGCAGAGATCTAAATCCAGTCTATCTCAGCAATATCTGAATTTTAGTCAATCCACCATCGTTTTGATCTGCCAACCGTCCTATTTATTTAATGGTCCTTTTATTTACATTTTTACATACAAGCTTCCTTGAGTCCGTTTAAAATTTGAGTATTTTTGCAATGATTTAATTAAAAAATTTAACATGACGAAGCTGTAAAAGTCTATCTGTACGGCGATGAGGACCCACGATTCAAATTGCTATCGATAACGTGAATCTTTTTGAATAAGCTTTAAGATGTTCTTAGGGTGATACTATTTTTTTTGGTTTTGTAACCGTTTAAAGTTTAAGGAATATTATTAATGTTTGGAGAATTTTTCTAGATACTCTGTTAAACTTCTCACGAACCCATTACTTATAAGTCTTTATTCGTTTTTTAAGTTTCATATAAATTAAGTGACTTTATCCTTGAGTATATTTCTAAACAAGGAATGTTGTTATAAATATAATTAAACAAATATTTAATTATTCTTGAGCTTCTAGGAAAGTACTGCAAAAATTATAGCAAAATTGCATGATACTTTCTGAGAACTGTAAGACAAATTAGTTTTTACCCCTATCTAAATTACAATCAGTCAAAAAGTATCGTTTAAGGTTCCAATTTCAATGTTTTGTTTCTTTGTTTTCTTTAGATTGGCATATCTGTTTTTTCATTTACGTGCGGAGTTAGAGTTGCATCTGTCCTTATGATTAAACCCAATGCTGTTTTAGTTAGATTATAATATGTACCTTGTGTATATTGCGAATTTGGTAATGGAAAAAAAACACGTGTTAGTAGTGAAACCTTCAAAACTGAATTGCGGGAAGTGGATAATTGTAGGTTTTAGGAATCATCATAGTGTTACAAAGTTTGATAATTCTTCTACATTTTATTCGTATATATTACATAGATTTATTCACACTCAGAGCTTACATTTTCGATAAATACAAGAGGCTTATGTTAACTAAAGTATGTAATAAAACTTTGGTCTTAATATGGTCCATATTACTTTGGAATACTGCGTCAATTACTTTTTTTGATCTTGTTGTTAATATACTGCGCCTGCTGCACATATTCAAAGTTAATTTGGCCTCCAAAAACGCAATCCACGGAATCGCTGTATCCGATGCAAAATTTACATTAAACCTCTAACCTGCAAATGAAGTCCTTGTACATGTTGCTAGGATGACACGTCATTATTTCAACCGCTATGAAAGACATTACTATCACCGGTAGCATTATTATGTTCTCCTGGTGTCTATGCAGTAATACGTCGAGCGCATGACGTCAGAATATAGTAAGGTATACTTGCGTCATTCATAAGACAATCTCTTCTTCAACTATGATCGCCTGGTATCAAAACACTGTACAATGCTTCCTATTTCATTCTCTGGCCGGCTGAATCCTATACATCATATACCTATTTGTGTCTCTATCTTCTTACTTTTTGATTCATTGACTTTCAAAACACAACGATTCTTAAGAAGTTTCACTTCAAAAACACCTCACAAAGACGTTTTCTTTAATATTGCATTTAAACAATCCTCACTTCTAGGATTAATACACAAATAAAATTTGAAAAACATAATTTTATGAACGATGCGGGGCTCGAACCCACGACCTCCGGTGTTCCGTGCCGGTGCTCTAACCAACTGAGCTAACCTTTCGAGTAACGCCTCGTTATAAAATCTTGATTGCTTTGTTCAACTCTCAGGTTGTGGCCATCTGGTCATCTACAGGATCTACTTTACAGTTCGTAGGTTCGAGTCCCGCATCGTTCATAAAATTTTGTTTTTCAAATTTTATTTGTGTATTAATCCTAGAAGTGAGGGTTATCACTCTAAAAACATAAACTATTGTTTAGATTTACTGAGCGACATCTCAAGTCAATTTTCTAATATGCAAATATTGTATCATATATTTCATATATAACTCTATGACTGTAAAGTAGAACCTGTAAATGAACCCACAACCTGAGAGTTGAACAAAGCAAACAAGATTTTATAACGAGGCGTTACTCGAACGGTTAGCTCAGTTGGTTAGAGCACCGGCACGGAACGCCGGAGGTCGTGGGTTCGAGCCCCGCATTGTTCATAAAATTTTGTTTTTCAAATTTTATTTGTGTAATCTTGCATCGCCAATGATATTTCATGTGCAGAGATACTGAAAATGTTACAGAAGGGTTACGATGAATGGACTTTATCAAAAACACATTTTTATGAGTATACAAAATATTCAAGAGCGGTCGAGATATACTGGACGATTAACCTCGCCCTGTTAGGTCAATCAACGTCCTCATCTGAATTTATCATAGCAAAAGTGAAGGAAATAGTGACCGAAGTCTAAAGCGGAACTTTTTGTGTTCCCGAGTAATCTATCATCTATACTAATATTATAAAGCTGCAGTCTTTGTTTGTTTGTTTGTTTGAACGCGCTAATCTCTGGTATTACTGGTCCGATTTGAGTGAATCTTTCAGTGTTGGGTAGTCCATTTATCGAGGAAGGCTATAGGCTATGTTTTTTTTTCAAAATTAGGGATCCGTAATAAAATTGCTATTTTGTAACACAAGGTGTAAAATCGAAAACCTATTATTGCGTGCGCTGCAAAAACTATTGACAATAGAACAAAATGATGTACAGGCTATAATATAGGCAATATTTTATTACTTATAAAACTTTCGCGTGAATTATACTTTATATGGCAAAACAACGTTTGCCGGGTCAGCTAGTCTTAAATAATCACTTAGGTATGAAATATCTTCGCTCCGCTCGTCTAGTCCCACAAGACTAACATTTTCTCCAAAATCTGACTCATGTTGATTGTTTTCTTTGACTTTCGCGGTGTTTTTACGGAATTTCTACTGGAAACGGTAAATAAATTTAATTATTTGAGTGTGATGCAGTGTTTAAGAGAGCAAAATTCGATGAAAAAGGCCAAAGTTGTAAAAAATAATCTTGGATTTTGCACCACGATAATATGCCGTCCATTATTGATAAGAAATTTTAAGGTAGAAACTCATCAAATACCATCTATTTCACCAGATATGGCTGCAGCTGGCTTTTTTCTTTTTCTTAACTCAAATAGCCATTTGGTGGTACCCGCTTTGAAAACAAAACACAATTCCAGAAAAAGCGATTAAAAATAATTTAATATTTTATTATTCTTTATTATAAGTGAATCGTTTCTATAGGAAAATAGGTATTTTGAAAAGCGATAAAATAAACTGATCCTGGTACTGTTTTGACAGAGTTGTTATTATAAGCGATCACTATAATTTTTTTCAACTAATTTTTATTTGTTCTACAAAATAAAATTTCACAAAATAATGCTAAACAAAAATTGGCCAATTCAAATGTATGATCCAACTTGTTTTTAATGTTTGTTAATCACGTATATTCTACTGACGAGAAAATACCATCCGGGCTTTGCTCAAATAAAACAATTGGGCATTAATAGAGCTAAATGACTCGCTATAGAGAACCGCATTACCCGTTGGAACGCTGCCAATCCTCTCTGTCTAGTTGGCTGCAATTATTTGGAAATTCAACGTTACTACATGTAGTGTTAATGCATCTCAAAAACATACATTTTCGACGAAACTTTAAAAGCTTTTTGTCGTCAAAGAATACACGGTTCGAAATGTATTCGAATATCCAATGACATTGCTTTAAAATCAAATTAACTGGATACATTTGTCGTTAGCAGACGCTTATTTTGTTTGCGTTCAATTTATTAAATAAACTAGTTTTTTTTTTCGGTGATTTAGTAGTGGTACAAGATTCCTAGATAATTTTCTTGATCAAAACAGTATTAGAAACACGTGATAAAACAACCTAATGCGTACCGGAAACCAAACCACTATCAAAAGCACCATTTTCAATTTTGCGGCAGTAATAGAGGAGGTGACGGAATGTTCATGAAGAAACAATATTAATGGTTTAATGTTTATCAGAATCGATGAAAATGAATAGGAATATTTTAAGTGTGTGATAAAGTAAAAATTATAACTAACATTATAAATACAATATATCTGTGTGTAGTTCAAAGTAGGTATGGAGCCAAATTCAATTTTTAATACTCTTCATCTGCTTGTTACTTAGAAGAAATTTGGAAAAAAAAATTGCCAGTCCGCGTGAATTTGCATAAAGAATTTGTTTTAAAATGGGGATGAAAGAAGGAATTCGAAGAAAACTTATCAGAATTAATTTTCATGTTCGATTTTATCTCAAAAAATTATCATAGCAACTAAAATCATGTCTCTTTTTTGTTTTCATTTAAGAGAAGGCCCTAAAATAGGACCTAATGCCCTCAAAATAGGACCACAGGCCCACGTGTTGAGAGATGGTGAGGCAATTGACCATTGACATCGGCATCAACACGGAGCCTATGTCTTATAAGCTATGGAGCACTTCAAACAAAGGTTCGAAATGCTCCATGCTTGATCTGATCGCTATTTAGCCGATAATTAAAAATTGGATATGGAATAAGTGTGGTATAGTACAATCAAAATTTTAAAATGAGCAATCAGCTCTTTTTCTACAGCAACAGCGGGCGCCAAGATACTACTTTTCTCGCATGAGTAATACAAAATATTATTATGTAACTCATACCTCAATTTTGAAACAACTTGAATATTAATTTTACTCTTAATACACATTTCAATAATAAATTATTCATCTACCTTTTTTTACCTGATATTCATGATTATCTTCTCAACTCAAGTGAAGGAGGTCATACGAATGCTTGATCTGAATAATAAAATTGAGGTCAATATTGTAGGTTGAGTGAACTTAAGTATGCATTTGATGCCAAGTCATCGTATGAACTTTTGATTGCATTTTGTGGCCCTAATTATTATTAAAAGCAAATCTGGCTGGTCAAACTCTGCTTCGTGTATGTACATGGCGCACACTAAAAGTTTTACACTTCTAACTAATCGGAACTATTTGAATTTTGCCCTGTGCTTCCCCGGGGCGTAAAAAGAATTGGGTAGTCCCAGGCCCAAGGGTGTCATAAGAGGCGACTACGGGCTTATTGAAAGTGGGAGAGTCACACTGCCGTCTTATGACGTCAGCACAATCGGGCCAGACTCGTCCGGGTTACTTAAAACACTCGCACAGAATACCGGCGTGAAGTAGCGGCCTAGTGCCGCTATGTTTCGCATAGGTTAGTGTCGAGGACCGGAGGCCATCCCTTCCCCCCTTCCCCTCCCCATCACCCCCCAACAAAAATATGAGAGCGGTCCTAAAAAAGGCATTACCCCAGGAGGGTACCGGCTCTACCAGAGCCGGAGAATCCCTCACCGAGCATTCGCGCTCGGGCTGCCCCTCGTATTCTGGGGAGGGCACAGTACCGCGCATTTTACAGGACAAACAGGGCAGCAACACCACGGCACCCCGCTCCACGCTTAATGTGGACTTCTGTAACATCAGGGGAATTCACTCCAATTTAAACGCCGTCCACCACCACCTTGTGACGGCGCAGCCGGCCTTGTGTTTCCTTACGGATACGCAGATATCTCGACCTAGCCATACGTCATATTTAACGTACCCCGGGTACAAAATTTAGCATAATTTTTTGCCTCATGCCGTGGTATGTGTGTACGTTAGGGAGGATATCTGCTGTCGCCGTCTCGGCGATTTTGTGGGTCCTGTCCGTTCACTATGGGAATGGATTTAGAGGACCGCGTCCGCATCTATGCGTGTGTTTACAGGTCCCATAGTGGTAACGCAGAAACGGATCACCTCATGGGCTGCGTTCAAGCGGCATTTGATGACGTGCACAGATCCCCTCCGCTGAAATCGTAGTCTTGGGTGATTTCAACGGGCACAATGCCGAATGGCTTGGATCACGTACCACAGACTACGCAGGGCAATCTGTGCATAATTTTGCATTGGCGTATGGTCTGTCCCAATTGGTTGAGTCGCCAACGCGGCTCCCGGATGAGGATAGCCAAATGCCGTCCTTATTAGATCTTCTGCTGACTGCACATCCCGATAGTTACCAGGTCACCGTCGACGCCCCTTTCGGAACGTCCGACCATTGCCTGGTCAGGAGTGTAGTGCCTATCCGACGCCAACGTCGCAGTCCACCAGCGACCCGCCGCGTTTGGCACTACAAGTCAGTAGATTGGGATAGGATGCGTTCCTTTTTTGCATCCTACCCTTGGGGCAAGGTTTGTTTCCCTTCGGATGATCCTAGTGCCTGCGCCGTTGCAGTAGTTGACGCCGGTGCTAACGCGTTTATTCCGGCACTCTTATTCAAAAGGCGTAGTCCCTGACTCATGGAAGTCAGCCCTTGTCCATCCTATCCAAAAAAAAGGAGACAGTTCGGATCCGGCAAACAACAGGCCTATAGCGATTACCTCCCTGCTTTCCAAAATCATGGAGAGCATACCTTGCAGCAGCTCTCGGTATACCTTGAGGGTCACCAGTTGATCAACGACCGGCAGTACGGCTTTCACCATGGTCGGTCGACTGGTGATCTTCTGGTATACCTAACACTTAGTTGGGCGGCGGCTATTGAAAGCAAGGGGGAAGGCCTTACAGTAAGCCTGGATATAGCGAAGGCCTTTGATCGTGTATGGCACAAGGCACTCCTCTCAAAACTTCCATCATTTGGGCTTCCCTAGACCTTATGCAAGTGGACCTCCAGCTTCCTCACTGGGCGCAGCATACAGGTCGTTGTCGACGGTTATTGCTCGATTCCAAAGCCCGTGAACGCTGGAGTGCCCCAAGGCTGTGTGCTATCTCCCACGCTGTTTCTTCTGCATATCAATGATATGTTGGACACCTCCAACATACGTAGCTATGCAGACGACAGCACTGGTGATGCCGTATACACGGGCCATGCAGGTCTCTCTCGGGAAATCGTCGACCAGTGCCGGGAGAAACTTGTGTCTTCTATCGAGTCCTCTCTCGAGAAGGTTGCGGAATGGGGTAAATTGAACCTTGTCCAATTTAACCCCCAGAAGACTCAAGTTTGCGCGTTTACCACTAAAAAACCCATTTGCCGTATCAACAGCACTTCCCTTAAAGCCTCGCCTAGTATCGGAATACTGGGTCTCGAAATCTCGAGCGATTGCCAATTCCGTCACCATCTGGAAGGCAAAGCCAAATTGGCTTAGAAGAAGCTGGGGGTAAATAATAGAGCACGGCAATACTTCAAGCCGGCCCACATTCTAGCATTCAACAAAGCGCAGGTCCGGCCACACATGGAGTATTGCTGTCATCTCTGGTCTGGCACACCTCAGTATCTGCTCGATCCATTTGACCGCGTGCAACGCAGAGCAGTTCGAATTGTCGGGGACCCAGTGCTCTGTAAACGGCTGGATCACTTGGCGTTGCGTAGAGACGTCGCTTCATTGTGTATCTTTTACCGCATTTATCACGGGGAGTGTTCCGAAGAGCTGTTTAATCTGATTCCTGCCGCCGAATTCCACCTTCGCACGACACGCCACAAATTAGGATATCATCCCCACAATCTGGATGTGTGGCGGTCCTCCACAGTGCGGTTTTCAAAGAGCTTTCTTCCTCGTACTACTAAGCTGTGGAATGAGCTTCCTTGTGCGGTGTTTCCGGAACGATACGACATGGGTACCTTCAAAAAAAGCGCGTACACCTTCCTTAAAGGCCGGCAACGCTCCTGTGATTCATCTGGTGTTGCAAGAGAATGTGGGCGGCGGTGATCACTTAACACCAGGTGACCCGTCCACTCGTTTGTCCTCCTATTCCATAAAAAAAATCGAATGTAACATTTTTTGAAACGTTGCAACCTTCGTAATAAAACAAAAACAAATGGCGGGAAATCATTTGTCAATTGTTTTTTATCACACATCAAAGTTCTACGTACGCAACGAAAATTGAATAAGACGAAAATAATTTAGAGCGATGATTTTAAAAGTTCTCTATCACTCTCCGCAAGACTGTGCCGCTCGTCTTCAAAATGCTTTTAAGAGAGAATCACCTTGCTTGAGCACTGTGAGGTGATTTGAGAGAAGTCGGGTTTCTTAACACGAATTTCGTGAAGGGCGCTGTTCAACTGCCGTCAATGAAAATAATATGGCTACTGTTAAGCGGCTAATTGAAGAAAATCGTGATGATTTCAAGAATACAATAGACGTACTTACCCGGCGTAAAGGAATCTTGACCTTGGACATGTTTACAAAACAGGTTTTTTAACCGACATCAAAAAAGGAGGACCTTCTCAATTCGTTTTATGTTTGTTACCTGAGAACTTTCGACTAGGTGAACCAATTTTGATAATTCTTTTTTTATTTGTAAGCTGTTGCTTCCCATGCGGTCCCATTGCAATTTGGTCCAGATCTGACAATGGCATCCAATGAGAAGCTCATAAAAGTCGGTGTCAGCCAAGGCAGGTTTGTAACTACATACATAGTGAGTTATAGGTGAGATGAGCTTGAAAAAAACTAACTTCATTTTAAGTATATTTAAATTTATTAATTATAAACTAAACTTAAAATCTATCCACAGTTAATTTAAGATTAGGATGGTAGTGGAAATCGTGATATAAATAAGTGATTGTAATTTAGATGAATAGTTTACATTAGCATCGATCTCGCTTCACCATGCTCCATTCTGAAACGAACACATTAATTATTTCCACTTGATTAATCTTATCCTTCTCAAAGTTGGTAATGTCTCACTTTAGAAAATTGCCTACGATTACTGCACATGTTACTTTAATATATTCATCTGAATCCTTGCTCCAACTTATCGATTTTGTGACATTATATGACATTAGCTGATACCCCGCGACTTAGTAGTAGCAGTATTTCAATTAAATTACTAAAATTAACAATTTTTGTGAATAATTTCGCAGCGCACGCGATGTAAAGATTATATTAGGTAATTTTTTAACACCTTGCCTTATGTATTTTGGACGAAAAGATTTTACGAAGCTTCCAGAACGCTGCCCATCCGAGTTGGATTCGACGAGTGACCCCTTTCCCGAAATTTGACCTGCCCAACTGGATTATTTGTAAAAGGTAGATGTCCAAATACCACAGTGTCTGAAGACGAAGGTTTTTAACCAATGTGTGTTGCCAGTGACATACGGAACACAGACGTGGTCGCTAACTATGGGCCTTATGAGGTGGCTGTTCACTGTTGCTAAGAGGGCAATGGAGAGGGCTATGATCGGATTACCCCTGGAGAATTATCGAATTAGAAATGAGGAGATCCGTAGGAGAACCAAAGTCAGCGATATAGCCCAAATGATAGCGAAACTGAAGTGGCAGTGGGCAGGGCACATAGCTCGGCGGACAGATGGCCATTGGGGCAGTAAGGTCCTCGAATGGCGACCACGTAACGGAAGGCGAAGTGTTGGTAGGCCCCGCACAAGATGGACCGACGATCTGGTCAAGATCGCCGAAGTAGGTTGGATAAGGGCGGCAGCGCAGGACCGATCGTCGTGGAGATCTTTGGGGGAGGCCTTAGTCCAACAGTGGACGTCTTTCGGCTAAAATGATGATGATTAGTTTTTCCCGAGAAAATAGGTATTCACAGATGGTCATTCTGATAACTGAGTGATCATTTTAATTATCATAAGGATATGTATTTTTTATTGTATTTATTGTTTAAAAAACATGCAATAAAAGTTATGTAATTAAATACCCCGAAAACTCGTAGAGGGTTAATCCGTGTAAATTGTCACGCGAGATGTCTACGTTACAATATTTTAGATTACAGGGTTTTTTTTAATATTTTAATTATTGTTGCATAAATATGCTTGCTGTTCTAAATATAAGTAAGTAAGCTTAAATATATTCTGTTTATTTTATATAAATTGTGTAGATTATCTGGAAATTCATTTATTATAATATTAGCTATGTACATAGTTACTTTACATTCTTGTACTATTAGGAGTGTTTGGTTTTTGGAATACAAATCTCCTGGAATTCATTATTTTTCTTAAATTGCAGTGCCTTTGATAACTTCTTTCTAATACAATGAAATAGAAGGTCTCCTTAATAATTTAATATAATATTTTTCTTTACAAACTCATAAACAAGCTAATAGACTGTCCAGTCGTTCTTCAAAATATTGGCATTTGTGTACCGTCATTTAATTGTCGAATAGGTACTTATTCCCCAATATTTATTAAATTTTGTAGAAATAACTACGGATTAAACTCTCCCATTCAACTCATATGTATAAGCTATAATAAAATCATTTAAATTAGATAATAACATCGATGTATATTCAAATATTAACTTTTATAAAAAACAGGTGTCCTTGTCATTAAAAGGCTTAAATATAGATTAGTAACTATGTAGTATTAGTAGTAAATTCATTATTGTTATTTTTCTAATTTGTTTTAAGCATTAGTTTTTTAGTTAAGTAACGATGTGCATACCTTTAATTTAGATATGTAAATAGTAACACTTATTAATGTTTAACTTTTCGTATATGTAAAATTATGTATCTAGTTGGTAAGCCTTAATAAATAAAAAAATAATATAGATAGCATGATAGAGATGAAATAAACAGAATAAAAAGAAAAGTGTAGGATTTTGCGATGGACATAATGAAAACACGATGACTAGCGTTACAGCACTCCTCGTATCTATTCAGCATCATCTCATGAATATTAAAATAGGAGACAGTTATTGGTTGTTCCATTCAGATTCACGATCAAGTTGCGAGCTAGGTCGGCGGCCTAACTTTAGGTCGTTATGAAATTCAAGCGTATTTCTCTGGACTGAGTGTCAGTTTCCAGTAACTGTAACTGACTGTACGCGACGTCAAATTTGATGTGACGTTTAGCGGTGACGTTTTACGTTCTATATATAAGAAAACGGGTGGAAGAAATGCGATATTAATAATAAATCAAATCAATGAAATCAAAATCAGTTTATTCACGTAGGTCACGGAAATAACACTTATGAATATCAAAAAAAACATTTACTTATTGAGTCTACCACTACTTCGTAAACGGTTGAGCTAATGAGAAGAAGAAGCAAGAAACTCATTGCCACTCTTTTATATCAAGATTTACATTTAAGTACAACGATTTACAAATCATTTCAAATTACAATATAATATGTAAAATGATGCAACAGACACACTCAAACGTTAAATAGTCAATGTCTTACACGAGTAAGTCAAAAAAGTAAATGTAAATTAATACAAATGTTATTGAGTACAGTAGCTGCATCATCCACACACCACCACAAATAAATAAAGGTATTCTGTGAGCATTTTATAAGCGATTATAAATAAATAAATGTGTATATATCCATACATATATATACACACAATAACTTTTAAAAATCTGAAACTGAGTCTCCGGCAACAGGATCATCCTGCCACCACAAGCAGCGCCCGTTCACGGGCATGACGCATGAGCCAGCCATCGCCTCCCTCAACCATATTTCAGGGAAGGGGACGACCCGTCCCATGTCGCCGCCACTAATAATAATAATTAAATAGTTTGTTATTTTTAAGGAGATTTCCCTCACTTCTGAGATTAATAAACAAATTAAATTTGTAACCAATATTTATGAACAATGCGATACTCGAACCCGCGACCTCTCGGGTTCCGTTCGAGCGCTCGGAATTGGTTCCCTGAGCAGATAGAACATGCAATCCATGTCTCGATACAAAGTTTATCGATAAATACCATCCACATACCAGTGGAAGGCTCCTTTGCACAGAATGCCGGCTAAATTATGGGTATCATAACGGCGCCTATTTCTGCCGTGAAGCAGTAATGTGTAAGTATTATTGTGTTTCGGGCTGAAGGGCGCCGTAGCAAGTGAAATTACTGGGCGAATGAGACTTAACATCGTCTGTCTCAAGGTGACGAGAGCAATTATTTTGCCGCTCAGAATTTATGGGTCTTACAAGAATCCTGATCGATCAATTACCATCAGGTGAACGTCCTGCTCGTCTCCTCCCATACTGTCATAAAATAACATTATTCATTCAACCTATAAGACTATTTATTATACTCACGTCTCCAACTGTTACAATTTTCGTATTCGAGCTGGCAGTAGCTACTAAATGTTTTATAATACCCGTCATAATGGCGGCCACACACCATACTTCTTCTACAAATTTGTTATTAATTAAGTTACAATCGATATATTATGAAACTTGACAGTTGAGATCAATAAAGCCACAGGTATATTCTGAAGTCACTAGAATTAACCACTCTATTCTTTTTGACCAGTACGTATATTATAGGCTGCAAGATCTAAGTCATCTTTTAAAATACGCGATATAATTCTATCATCATCTCCCGAGATAAAATCTTTTGCTTACGGATGGGAATTCTTTGGAATTTCTTCGAATTCTTTCCCTTACTGCATTGACCACCTTTTTCGAACACTACGTGGACGGCCAGATCTTTTTTCTGTTACAAACAGAGGAGGTCTCATTGTACCTACTAATAGCCCGGTACATAACCATTTTACTAATACCAAGCGTATGGAGAGTTTTAAAAATTGCATTTGGCTCCATACCTACTTTGTGTATTGCAATCACAGCGATTCGGTTTGCTTTATCACCCTACTCCATTTTACTATCGCAAAATATTGTACAAAGTATTGGCGCCAAAATGAGAAAACGCAATGCACAATCATATAAAAATGACACATTGCTAATTCAAATGTAATATTTTGTTTATTTTTAACACTATTTGACGGCTATATGAAGACCCATATAGCCGAATGGTTAGTGACCCTGACTACTAAGTTAGAGGTCCCGGGTTCGAATCCGGGTAGATGCAATCATTTATATGATGAATATGAATGTATGTTTCCGAGTCATGGATGTTTATATGTATTTATGTATGTTTAAGTAAGTATATTGTTTTAAATATATAGTTGTCTTGTACCCATAGTACAGGCTATGCCTAGTTTGGGGCAAGATAATTTATGTAAAAGTGTGTCAATATTATATTATTATATTATATTATTTATGGCCAGACTAAGTATATAATATAGGAATTCTACCTGCGACGTGAACCAGTTAGTTAATGGCGTGAAACCTTGTGGATTTTAATTAATTTTAATTTAATTTTATAGTTGGTAGTCCATCTTATTGGTGGATATCAAGTCACGGGCACACACAATTTTCATCAAAAATAATACTTACTTGTAAATAGCGGGACACAACGCGACAAAAACTGAACAACCTTTATCAATGAGATCGGATTTCCTAAAGAGAGAGTCCTTTGGATAAAATCTAACTCGAGATTGTCTAGTTATAGTTCTGTTCACATAATTTGCATCCAATAGTTCAATAGCTGCAATTTAAAAATAAATGTAAATTCGATAAAATTGCTAAATTTATAGTCAAAGAGTCAAGCTATTTTTTTTTATTTATTTATTTATTTATTTTATGGATGACCAACATAAGTAATAGTAGTTACAGTTTTAATAATTACATTGCATTTACTTATAAAATTTAACTTATCCTACAATTAAAGGTAATCACAGGATGCTTTGTGTTACAAAAATTATTAGTAAGGAGAATTCAAAAAAAAAAATAATTACAATTAGTAAATTACGAGCTATTTCTATTAATTACAAATCTGTGAATGCAATATTCCAACCAATTTATTATATAAGACTACCTAAGTATTACATTCTGAGGCTGTAGATAGGTCACACTTAATAAGCGTTAATTAAAAGTTGTTAACACTATCAAAATTAATGTCGATATTTGGACTTTTCTTTGTATAGTCATTATAATATGAAAATTGTACCTTTATTTGTATCTTACTCTTAAAACTAAAATAAGATATGAAGCACAGAAGTTACAGACACAATATATATTAGTTATTTTTCACAAAGCAAAAGCGAACTCGTCCTTTCAAATAAGTCGTTTAGTTTTAAATTTAATATTATTTGAATATTAATTTAACATTTTCAATCCACTACTGTGAAGATAAGCAAACTACGTGAAACTTTAATTGAACTTTTTTTACACACACACACACACACACACACACACATACATATTTTTATTCAATGTAATTAATTAATCTAATTCTAGTTACGATTGTTGTTATTTTTGAAGTCGGTATCAGCCAAGGTAGGTTTGTAACTATATACATAGTTATAGGTTAGGCTAGGGGTAACCCTAGGGGTTCCATAGTAATATGGATGCGAGTTCTGATGAAAATTTGTTCTGACGAGTACGTCCGAAATCCACGTCAGAACAAAGCGTTACACTGTGCGCGTTTCCTGTTATTCTGATATTCAGTTCGTTTCTGCCATTCAGCGAATTTTGACGAATTTGATGAATTTGATTTTCTTGAAAGTCCATTATTTAAAGTATTATTGTTAAATGGTGGAAAGACAGAGCATGTCAACGAGTTATTTTCTATTAGAGACAACAACGGATAGTTCAAAATGTAGAGTGTTGAGTTCTGTAGCAACTTTCTCCCACTTTTCCCGAGAAATATATCTGTAATGATAATTTTTGTCTCTCATATCCCACAAACACCTGTTCACCTCGTACACAAGACAGATCAATTTATCTTTATCCATGGTGGAAACTACCAAATCACTTGCAATTCGCAGACGCAGGTCGTGCGAAAAAATCAAACTCGTTTGAACGCTCGAGTGGTTCTCACGACGTCGTGCATGTTCTGACGCGTTCGTCGTTGCCAGTGTAAACACTGTCATTGGATGCCAGGCGTTTGTTTCTTCTGACGAATCCGTCAGAACTCGTCAGAACAAATTTTCGTCAGAACTCGCATCCATAGCTAGCCTAAGATGTGCTTGAGTCGTACGCGCGACGTGAGGAGACGAGAGCGGGGCCGCGGCGGGAGGACACCGATTCCAAAAATAACAATAATCGTAACAAGAGCAAGATTAATTAATTAGATTGTATAAAAATACTCAATTATTTTTATAGTTTTTAGTGCATATTATATCTATTGCTTTGAAAGTGTTTTAGAAGTCGGATCATTTAGCTTTATTATTTTTTTTTCAAGTTTTTTGTTTCTATTCTAAAAAAATCAATATGTTCCATCCATGTTCGTATCATTTCCCTGGTCATGTAAGAGAATTTGGACGGCGAGGATATCTTCTGTCCACGTATTACAATAAAATATTCAAGAAAAAAAGAGTATGGCATTATCAAGGCCTTATAATGTATGAAATAGATTATATTTTTTATTAGCAATATATCTATGTAAGAACCCTCACCCATAAAAAGTATAACGATCAACCGTATCATGGTGCTGGTGGAAACGTTCTCCAAATCAATAATCATAAAATATTTCCACGATAAGGCAAAGTAAATTATTTCGAACGGTACTGGCATGATAGCTGTTATTTATGTTGTATTGAAATATAAATAAATGTTTTAAAAAGTTTGTTAAACTTTTAACTCAAAATAAATTGAGTCAAATGGGACCATGTATTGGTATGTTCATAGCCGTTAAAGGTTTTGTAACTAAAATTTAAATTATAATAGTTCTTTATGCAACTCTTAAAACAGGGGTATTAAAATACGAATGTTGGTGATAATAGTATCACATGAGTGTTTTAATACCTAATTATCAACAGTTGCATACAATACTTTATCTACATCCATAATATGAATCCTCTATAAAAGATTGTGAAACAGTTATCTTATTGCTAACATTAAAAATTCAACATTATTTTGACAACAGATGATATAATGTTGTACTGAATTTCATTACAACTCGTTTGTGTGATGCAATGATTATTAGGACATTGGGTGTTTTAATGTGGGCAATAAGCTAACTGTTTCAGAATCCAGTGTGGATAAAATAATATAA
The DNA here is from genome assembly GCF_905404315.1 of Leptidea sinapis. Classification (NCBI taxonomy): domain Eukaryota; kingdom Metazoa; phylum Arthropoda; class Insecta; order Lepidoptera; family Pieridae; genus Leptidea; species Leptidea sinapis. The sequence continues at coordinate 6,124,966 of NC_066268.1, forward strand.
TAACCAAATTGTGCTTGATCTAATTTCTAGCCGCCCATGTTCACTATCAAAGAAGAATAACGAGAATTATTGAAGTGATAACTTATTATGGAAGAGTAAACCGCTTCGTAACCGGCATCAGGCTGTCAGGCTTCCCTTTTTTTATGGAAAAGGAGGATAAACGAGCGTACGGGTAACCTGGTGTTAAGTGATCACCGACGCCCACATGCTCTTGCAACACCAGAGGTATCACAGGAGCGTTGCCAGCCTTGAAGGAAGGTGTATGAGCTCTTATCTCAGTATTACCAATTATTGTTACTTTTTTAGGATTTTATTTTATTAGGTTCAGAAAAGAGTGAACACTTTTAAAATATACATATAAAATAGACGACATGGCTATCATAGCGCACAAATAATGGAAATGGGATCAATTTGCTTGGATCTACAAGAGCCAAGGTCAATAAAGGTCCTCCTTGTCGTTCAAGTTGAGAGACTGAGGCATTCCCATCCCTTTGGACATTATCATCAGACCTTCCATTACCTTATTATAGCACAACACCAATAAGTAAAACACCAGCATCTATACCCATATATACCTAGAGAGTTGATGGTTTTTACTATGGGGAGAACCAAGGAGGTATTTTTTATGGAAAAGGAGGACAATAGAGCGTACGGGTCACCTGGTGTTAAGTGATCACCGCCGCCCACATTCTCTCGCAACACCAGAGGAATCAAAGGAGAGTTGCTGGCCTTTAAGGAAGGTGTCCGCTCTTTTTTGAAGGTACCCATATCGTATCGTCCCGAAAACACCGCACAAGAAAGCTCATTCCACAGCTTTGTAGTTAAGTGTGATACCAGGATTAGATGGATCATAAAACCATCTTATCATTATGTTTCTCAATCTAAGGAATATGATAAAAATAAATAAGTCCAACCGTAACTTAAAACGGTTTTTTGTATTTTTAAGCGTTTATTTACTTATTTTATCCACAGCCTTGGTCAAAATTTTAGCTGGTACACCTGCACCCTTGACTACAGGATAAGCAACATCTGCGGCATCTTCACCAGCATCGAATAGATGTAACTGTAAAAGAAATTAGAATTCAATTTATCATACATAATGGTCATTATAATAATATTTTGAATTATTTACATTTGTATGCCGAAGAAAAAGAAAGAAAGAAAATAAGGGGCAAGACGAGCATGACGTTCAGCTGATGGTAATTGATTCGCCCTGCCCATTACAATACAGTGCCGCTCAGGACTCTTGAAAATCCAAAAATTCTGAGCGGCACTCCAATTGTGCTCGTCACCTTGAGACATAAGATGTTAAGTCTCATTTGCCCAGTAATTTCACTAGCTACGCCGCCCTTCAGTGCGAAACATAGTAATGTTTACACATTACTGCTTCATGGCAGAAATAGGCGCAGTTGAGGTACCCATAATGTAGCTATCAACCTGTGCTAGGCTCCCAGTGGAGCAACAGGTGTCCCGACAGAATTGGCTTATTTCTCTTTTATTCTGCCGTAATATAGGGCACTGTTAGGGCAACGTTTGTAAGTATGTTGAAAAATGCTCATAAAAGGCCTCCAAATATACTATCAGGATTTGGATATAATTTTAACCTAAAGTTGGACATTTAATATTGGTCCTCATTATATTGGTTAGAAACATAGATTTAAGAGAGAAAACAAAAATAGCTAATGTCACTTATGAAGAAATAAGTAACTAAGAAAACTTAAAGGGCGCTAGACGAGACAAACCCTTCGGGGCATAGACAAATGCCATGATAGCAGATATATCAAAGAATTGTATCCCAGAAACTTAAAAAAGAAACGGGGGGGACAATACAGGAGGTGGTCAGACGAACTAAGGACGATAGCACGCAAGAAATGGTCTAGAATAGCAAAAGATAGAGAAGAGTGGAAGAAGTGATAAATAGTTAGTTACAGAGGGTATGTAACCATATATGTAAATGTATCTATCTAAATAAAGGCTTATATTATTATTGTTGGTTCTCATTACGCAAATCATTACTTTACTCATCAAGATGTAAAAAAACCGCAAGCAAGAATGAAAAAAGTGTAACATTTTGCCAAGGGATTTTTTTACACTTTAAACCTAAAACATGTGGCGGTGAAATTTTTTTGCACTAAAAATCATTCTGGCATTGAAGATACTAATCTTATGACGGTGTCACCACTTTTATATTTGAGGGTGGGTTTTGCAGATGGCCACTGGATCGATACGTGTGTTTCTGCATCAAATTCTGCCGATAGTACAAACTATCACCATAAAAAGGTATGATGTGGGGGCTTTTTTCCGCAATAAATCTCCTTAATTGGGTCCATTTTGCGTGCAGGTTGCTGGGTACTCCAACCAGCACAGTTCGTTCCAGGAGTTCAGAACCTTCCTGGGATGTTCAAGGCAACGGAGCTGTTGGTTAGCCTTTTCTGTATATTCGAGGATTACATAAGTGGCAATTTCATCTTAGACCAAACACCTTTCGTTACGCCGATTGGGAATAGGTCAGTCTGGGCGATAGTGCTGGTAATGTTTTTTTAAACATCATATGATGGTAGAATGACACTTGGATGAAATTGGACAACCCTGTTAACTCTATTCCTCGAAATTCATATAGAAAAATTAATGCGATAACCTATAAAAGTGAAAACAGTGACAGGTAAAACGAGATTCAGAATGTGTATGAACTTTGGAAAAGAAAATTTAACTTACGAAAAATCTTAATGGCGCTAAAAGATCAGGGTACTGATGTTTCGCTGCAGTTGCAGTGCTGACAAACAGAACACCAATGAATAAAAAAATTAAGCCTAGACGGGACATTATGATAAACTGACAATATTTTGTATTCACGCGTATTTATATGACAATTTGTGGTCGTGTTCTATTAAATAGTTTATGCGAAAGTTATTGTATACTTTTATGTACGCATCATGACTAATCTATTTTACAGTTCAAAATGATTCATAGTAAACATAATTAGGCATATGAATAAATGTTACCTATACAGCATATATGCTATGTTTGTAGTTGCCATGAAAGATATGTCTTTTAGGGTTATTATTGTTTCTTTTTAATTTTTTTCTATATCATCTATATACCAGACGAGCAAGTCGTTCAGCTGATAGTAGTTGATACGCCCTGCCTATTAGAATGCAGTGTCGCTCAGGATTATTAAAAAACCCAAAAATTCTGAGTGGCACTACAATTGCGCTAGTCAATTTGGATAGTAGTTTCACTAGCTACCGTTGTTGACCGAAATAGCTGCCAGGGCTTTCCAGTAGCCATATTGATGCGCGAAGATAGTACTTTGTACATTCTCCGCGCCTCTGGACCCCACGGACCAAGTTGAAGTTAAGTTAGGCTGTTGGTATTTGTAGCAACAGTTTCAAAGTACGTCCCGTGGATCCAATTTCTTATGCATAGTAAAACATTTGAGTTGATGTTTATAGGAACTGGGCATTACCTAATGTTTGCAAAAGATACCATGTTAATTATGTAGGGTAGAGGTAAGGAGAATCATCTCTGTATATGAAAATGTGTCCCTCAAGATGTTAAATTAGGGTGGCAGCACAGTAGCATCAGGGTAAATCTTAAAAGAAGCGCCAAATATAAAATAATACTAATCATTCTATTATACTAATAAATTCCATAACTTTATATTTACTACATTATTTTGTACACGGTAAGTTGTTTAAATTTTCACTATTTATCTATTTAACTCGACTATAATATTATTTTTTTTAACTCGTCCTACTTCAATTCGTTTACAATTGTTACATTCACCATACTTCATACCATACCCTGTGCCTACACCAGCGCCACTGTGGAAGCTTTTTGAACTTTATAACAGCTTATGCTGGAAATTTTTCCAATTTTCTCCCTTAAAAGATTATTCTTCTTGTCTTTACCCTCCAAACATGCTAATGATACAACGATGACTGGTCATACGTCACACAAAATGACAACACCATTACTTGCGAGAACTAAAGAAACAGTAGTCGAACTTTTTGAGCGATAGAGAAAACTGTCGATTTGATTTAACGTAATGAGATTTATTTAACGATATTTTCAGTATCCCTTCTTAATATTATAAATATGAATGTAACTTTGTTTGTTACGCTTTCACGCCTATGCCCCTTAAACGATTCTGATGAGTATTTTTAGTACAGAGATAGACAAGAGCTTGGAAATGGACATAGGATCGGATTCGGATCTTTTATCGCGAAAAAAAGGCTTGGCGGGGCTGAAATAGGAGTTGGAAATTTGTATGAAAATTCATCATTATTGAAGATAGCACCATGAAAATATTATGTATTTAGGCGCTTGATAAGAAATAATACAAAAAAATATTTGTACTAGCGTTTTTAAAATTTAGACCTCTGTGGTGATGAAATAGAGGGATGAAACTTTTATAGTTTAAAAATATTTGTTTACCAGTAGATTATGGGTACCACAAGGACGCCTATTTCTGCCGTGAAGCAGTAATGTGTAAGCATTACTGTGTTTCTGTCTGAAGGGCGCCGTAGCTAGTGAAATCACTGGGCAAATGAGAATTAACATCTTATGTTTCAAGGTGACGAGTGCAATTGTATAATACTGAGCGGTGCTTCATTGTAATGGGCAGAGCGTATCAATAACCATTAGTTTAACGCGCTGCTCGTCTCGTCCCGTATTGGCATAAAAAAATGTATTAACCACATCAGTTTGTAGTGAGTATTATTATTTATTTTACTAGTATTTGCAAAGTGAGTGTATAAAAAATAAAAAATGTTGCCCATAGTAACTATCGCATGCGTATAACTATAGCTCTAGTAAGATTTCTCTGTAGTTAGATTTTTGGTAATTTATATAATTTTCATCTGACGATAGATGTAAGACAGGGATTGATGTTAATTTTAATTTTCAACCGATCTTTAACCGATTTATCTAATATTAGGAAACGTTCGAATTCCTAAAAAAGAGGATGGAGGAGGGGTGGATCATGTAATTATAGTTTATGTACGGTTTTTTTATTAGTTCTCATTCAGGTTAATTATATATTGTTATCATTATAGGACCCAAAAAACAAATAATATTAGTAATTTTACCTTTACAATAAGACCACCATTGAGCCCCTACACGACGTAGAACTGAAACCGCCGTTGTTTTGTAAATTAGGGCGAACTTTGTTAAGATAAAAATAAAAGTAGATGTAGACTGGTAGAGTTTTGGAATTTACCCTCTTTATGGGGTATTTTCATCGATAAATAGATTATAGTTACTACTAAAGATTCATTACTACATGCCGATACACAATGTTTAAGATGGGGCAAACGGGCAAGAGGCTTAGGGGATGGGAGAGGTGAGGCAACCGCCCATGGACATCCGCAACAACAGGTGTTAAGAGATGAGTTGCTGGCCTTTAAGGGTAGAGTATGGCCTTTGTAAGACTCCTTGTAAAAATGAAATTATTTGTAAATTGTTAATTACTTGCCACTTTTTCTAAATAAAGCTCAACCGACTGAAGTGGCGGTAAATATAAAAAAAAAACTTTTAACATTCATAACTATCATTTATTTGACCTACATGAATAAAGTGACCCACTTGGGTTCGAGTCCCGCAGCGTTTATAAAATTTTGTTTTCAAATTTTATATGTGTATTAATTCCTAGAAGTGAGAGTTATCACTTTAAAAGCAAGACATCTCAAGTCAATTTCCTAATATGCAAATATTGGGGTTGAGCAGGTTATCAACTGTAAAGTAGATCCTGTAGATGAAAACACAACCTGAGAGTTGAACAAAGCAAACAAGAATTTGTAACGATACGCTACTCGAACGGTTGGCTCAGTTGGTTAGAGTCCTGCATCGTTCATAAAATTTTGTCTTTCAAATTTTATTTATAATAATGAAAATCACTATTAAGAGCAAAAAGGTGACGATTTTTGTGAACGTATATTAATAAATGTATACGTAAACGTATATTAATTATTATGCATATAATCAAATCTTATTCATAAGTCTTAGTCATACTTTTTATTTTTACTCACTTATTTATTTACACAATTTTTTGTGGAATTATGAGTTTATACATCTTGCTCACTTGCTAACACCTCGACGGGTATTGACGTGAACATATCGTCGAAGAAATATTGATGATGATGAACAATCACTTAAGTATCCTAAATATCAACATACGGCCGTATTCAAAAACCCATCTATCCTTAGTTTATCTTACTAGAGGTAGACAAATCTATCCATTTACGTTTTTTTTATGGAATAGGAGGACAAACGAGCGTACGGGTCATCTGGTGTTAAGTGATCACCGCCGCCCACAATCTCTTGCAACACCAGAGGAATCACAGGAGCGTTGCCGGCCTTTAAGGAAGGTGTACGTGCTTTTTTTGAAGGTACCCATGTTGTATCGTCCTGGAAACACCGCACAAGGAAGTTCATTCCACAGCTTTGTAGTACGTGGAAGAAAGCTCCTTGAAAACCGCACTGTGGAGGACCGCCACACATCCAGATGGTGGCTTACTAACATTTTAATAACCTTTCGACATACAGCATTGGACTATAACTATATTGGACATAACGATGGATCGATAAGATCTTGTCATTAAACAGTGACAGCAATGTATCCGTAACTAGAGATATGTTATTGAAAACGGCCGGTACTAAGTTTACCTTGTAAATATCGGTTAAGTGGCCACACCAACACACAACCCACATTTTCTTGCAACATCAGAGGAATCACAGGAGCATTGCCGGTCCTTAAGAAAGGTGTACGCGCTTTTTTTGATGGGATGCCATATGCCATGTCGTATCGCCCTCGAAACATAACACAAGGAAGCTCATTCCACAGCTCTGTACTTGGAAGAAAGCTCCTTGAAAACCGCAATGTGGAGGTGATATCCTAATTTGTGGCGTGTCGTGCGAATGTGGTATTCGGCGGCAAGAACCAGGTGAAACAGCTCTTCGGAATACTCCAAGTGATAAATTCGATAGAAGACAAACAATAAAGCGACGTCTCTACGCAACGCCAAGTGATCCATCCGTTCACAGAGCACTGGGTCCGCGACAATTCGAGCTGCTCTGCGTTGCACACGGTCAAATGGATCGAGCTGATACCGGGGTGAGCCAGACCAGATATGGCAGCAATACTCCATAATTATTATATGGCCGGACCTGCGCTTTGTAGAGCGCTAGAATGTAGGCTAAATAGTACTTTTGCAAGTACGTTTGAAAAAAGGATTCGGCTGCTTGCTGTGAATAGCATTGATATTCAGAATACAAATGCAAATACTCCTAGATTGAATGAAAACGACTTAAAATAAACCGGTTCATCAGATCCAATGATGCTGTTTACCGTATCTCTAGTTTTAAAAAGAATTGGAAAAAATATAAAATATATTAAGCCACAACCCGAGAGTTGAACAAAGCAAACATAATTTTATAACGAGGCGGTACTCGAACGGTTAGCTCAGTTGGTTAGAGCACCGGCACGGAACGCCGGAGGTCGTGGGATTGAATCCCGCATCGTTCATGAAATTTTGTTTTTCTAATTTTATTTGTGTATTAATCCTAGAAGTGAGGGTTATCACTTTAAAAAACATAACATATTGTTTAGAATTAGAAATTAAAAAACATTCGTAAAATAATTGATTATCATACGTTTTTTTGGGAATGTTTCGTTGATAAATGTAATAATAATGGCGGCATATTCAAATTCAAATATTTTTATTCAAAATAGGATGTGAAATCACTTATTGAAAGTCTAAAACTACCACCTAAAGAGAATGCCTCAGACCTGAGAAGAATGGGCGCAATCAACTCAGCGGGTTTTTTTTATCAAAAAAATATGTTCACAAAGTGAAATGGTACATTTAAAACTTATTATTTAAATTCCATTCCCAATCTGTGGTATCATTAAGAAAGTGATATATGCTATAGTAACCTTTACCACACAAACGTTTTTTAAGAATTCTTTTGAATAACGTAATACTAGTAACTTGTTTTGAACATTTCTGGGATCTTTGTAAAAGGATATACATTGCCCCACAAAAGACTTAAAACTTCGACTTAGCCGAGTAGTAGGCATTATAAATGTAGTAGATATTACCCCAGGAGGGTACCGGCTCTACCAGAGCCGGAGAATCCCTCCCCGAGCACTCTCGCTTCGGGCTGCCCTTCGTATTCTGGGGTGGGCACAGAACCGCGCATGACCGAGGACAAACGAGGCAGAAACACCACGGCACCCCGCTCCACACTCAACGTGGACTTTTGCAATATCAGGGGAATTCACTCTAATTTAAACGCCGTCCACCACCACCTTGAGACGGCGCAGCCGGCCTTGTGTTTCCTTACGGAGACGCAGATATCTCGACCTAGTGATACGTCATATTTAACGTACCCCGGGTACAAAATTGAGCACAATTTTTTGCCTCATGCCGGGGTATGTGTGTACGTAAGGGAGGATATCTGCTGTCGCCGTCTCGGCAATTTTGAGGGTAGGGACCTGTCTACTCTCTGGCTCCGCGTAGATTTAGAGGACCGCGTCCGTATCTATGCGTGTGTCTACAGGTCCCATAGTGGTAACGCAGAAACCGATCATCTCATGGGCTGCGTTCAAGCGGCAATTGACGACGTGCTTGCACAGATCCGCTGAAATCGTAGTCTTGGGTGATTTCAACGGGCACAATGCCGAATGGCTTGGATCACGTACCACAGACTACGCAGGGCGATCTGTTCATAATTTTGCATTGGCGTATGGTCTGTCCCAATTGGTTGAGTCGCCAACGCGGCTCCCGAATGTGGATAGCCACATGCCGTCCTTATTAGATCTTCTGCTGACTACACATCCCGATGGTTACCAGGTCTTTGTCGACGCCCCTCTCGGAACGTCCGACCATTGCCTGCTCAGGAGTGTAGTGCCTATCCGACGCCAACGTCGCAGACCACCAGCGACCCGCCGCGTTTGGCACTACAAGTCAGCAGATTGGGATAGGATGCGTTCCTTTTTTGCATCCTACTCTTGGGGCAGGGTTTGTTTCCCTTCGGATGATCCTAGTGCCTGCGCCGTTGCAGTAGCCGATACTGCAGGGCATGGATATTTTTATACCAAGCTCTGTAGTACCGATCGGTGGCAGATCACAGCCCTGGTTCGATGCGTCAGTTAAAGCAGCATCTGACTGCAAAAAACAGGCGTATCGAACTTGGGTTGCGGCGCTGGGCTCAAAGGATCCGAACTGCAAAGTTCTGAAGAGGAAATATAACCGTGCCTCCAGATTTTTTAAGCAGCAAATCGCCCGTGCGAAATCGAAGCACGTCGTCAAAATTGGCGAGCAGCTTTCCAGTTACCCGACCGGAACACGCAAGTTCTGGTCTTTGTCGAAAGCTGCTCTTGGTAACTTCAACCAGCCGTCCATGCCACCGTTGCACATGAGGAATGACTCCCTGGCCCATACGGCAAAAGAGAAAGCCGAGCTCCTGTGCGCTCTTTTCGCCTCCAACTCAAGTCTTGACGACAACGGAAAAACACCGCCGACCATCCCGCGGTGTCAGAGCTCTATGCCTGAAGTACAGTTCAGTCAGAAAACTGTTAGGCGAGCTCTGTTTTCGTTGGTTGTCAGGAAGTCGAGCGGGCCGGATGGCATTTCTCCAATCGTGCTTAGAACGTGTGCCCCTGAGTTGACGCCGGTGCTAACGCGTTTATTCCGGCACTCTTATTTCAAAGGCGTAGTCCCTGACTCATGGAAGTCAGCCCTTGTCCATCCGATCCAAAAAAAAGGAGACAGTTCGGATCCGGTGAACTACAGGTCTATTGCTATGAAAGCAAGGGGGAAGGCCTGGCAGTTAGCCTGGATATAGCGAAGGCCTTTGATCGTGTATGGCACAAGGCGCTCCTCTCAAAACTTCCATCATTTGGGCTTCCCGAGAGCTTGTGCAAGTGGACCTCCAGCTTCCTCACTGGGCGTAGCATACAGGTCGTTGTCGACGGATATTGCTCGATCCCGAAGCCCGTGAATGCTGGAGTGCCCCAAGGCTGTGTGCTATCTCCTACGCTTTTTCTTCTGCATATCAATGATAAGTTGGACACCTCGAACATACATTGCTATGCGGATGACAGCACTGGTGATGCCGTATACACCGGCCATGCAGGTCTCTCTCGGGAAATCGTCGACCAGTGCCGGGAGAAACTTGTGTCTTCTATCGAGTCCTCTCTCGAGAAGGTCGCGGAATGGGGTAAATTGAACCTTGTCTAATTTACCCCCAGAAGACTCAAGTTTGCGCGTTTAGCACTAAAAATCCCCATTTGTCGTTTCATCGCTCTTCGAGAACACTTCTCTTAAAGCCGCGCCTAGTATCGGAATACTGGTTCTCGAAATCTCTAGCGATTGCCAATTCCGTGGCCATCTGGAGGGCAAAGCCAAATTGGCTTCGAAGAAGCTGGGCGTCATCAATAGAGCACGGCAATACTTCAAGCCGGCCCACATTCTAGCGCTCTACAAAGCGCAGGTTCGGCCACACATGGAGTATTGCTGCCATCTCTGGTCTGGCGTACCCCAGTATCTGCTCGATCCATTTGACCGCGTGCAACGTAGAGCAGCTCGAATTGTCGGGGACTCAGTGCTCTGTGAACGGCTGGGTCTCTTGGCGTTGCGTAGAGACGTCGCTTCATTGTGTATCTTCTACCGCATTTATCACGGGGAGTGTTCCGAAGAGCTGTTTAACCTGATTCCTGCCGCCGAATTCCACCTTCGCACGACACGCCACAAGTTAGGATTTCATCGCCACCATCTGGATGTGTGGCGGTCCTCCACAGTGCGGTTTTCAAGGAGCTTTCTCCCTCGTACTACAAAGCTATGGAATGAGCTTCCTTGTGCGGTGTTTCCGGGACAATACGACATGAATACCTTCAAAAAAAGCGCGTACACCTTCCTTAAAGGCCGGCAACGCTCTTGTGATTCCTCTGGTGTTGCAAGAGAATGTGGGCGGCGGTGATCACTTAACACCAGGTGACCTACGTACGCTCGTTTGTCCTCCTATTCCATAAAAAAATAAAATAGTCTGTTCCTGGTGTTAACATTATGGTTATGACAGTTTCTAGCAAATTCACTTATGTGTTAAAGTTGGACATCGATTTCTGCACAATCGGAATACGGCAGACATATATAATACATAAATTATGCGTGGCTGGCAGAAAAAGTCATTTAGGCAGCAAAAAATACGGACGTCGACTGAATATGAAATTCCAACGCGGAAATGTTTTGCTGCCACGCATTACAATCATTTTCACTGACTTACCAACTGAATTCAAACGCGTTCAATTTTCTATTGATATTCGCAATTACTAAAGCCAAACTACCACACCCATTAGCCCAGATTTATGGCTAAAGAAATTTATTCTCATTAAAAGTATCCCAAAAAAATCACCAAAATAGCGGCATAATTGAAACCATTTCTTAATGGTTTATAGTTTTTATTTTTGCAAAAAATAATTATGTCTACAGAATACTTATAATAAAATATAATTAATGTCGAATGTTACTGAATTTAAGAACCTCGGAATTTGTTTTGATAAAGCATTAAAATTCTGAAACATATAGACAACATAGCCAATAAAGCATTCAGAATACTCGGTTTTATAATTAGGAATACCAAAGAATTTAAATCTCATTCAACCAAAATAAGTTAAGTTAACATTAAGTCTTTTGTACGGTCCATCTTAAAATACTGCAGCGTAGTTTGGAGTCCACACTATGATATATTTATCAAGCGTATTGAGAGTGTGCAAAGACGCTTTATGTATCATATATCTTATAATCTTTTTAGCGAAAAAGCACTCAAGCTACCAAAAAAGGCTAAAACATTACGGTGTGATCCCACTGGCGATAGAAGGATAGTGTTAGATCTTTTGTTTTTACACAATATTTTTAGCGGGAAAATAGATTCTTCATACTTGCTATCTAAATTCAAAATAAACGTTCCTCCAAAATTAATTAGAAAAAATGCCTATTCGTTATTTGTAGTACCACAATCTAGGACTAATCTGGGTCAAAACGCAACTATTTCTAGGCTCTGTAGGTCATATAACTCACTGGCCAAATCGCAGAACATTGATTTATTCATTCCGCTTGCTCAATATAAAAAGATAATACTTAATTTACACACGTGACTTAGAAACCTTGTTTTCATATTTTCATTATTATTTTAAATTATATTTTACAATATTTTTAGATTTTATTATATAAATTGTTAAAACTACTGTCCTATAAGCGTAGTAAAAATTATGAATGCTGTGGTAGCTTATAAGGGAATTAACTCTTATCCATTTTATTATTATATTTTAAGTTTAAGCATATAAAGAGTGTAATTTGTAAGTTGCCCAAATATATAATAATTAAATAAATAAATATATTTCGAACATATTATTTTTTTCAATACATTTCTATATTTTATAGACTGAAAAAAAACCCTCCAATGTAGCTTTTACAGTTGGAACCATTCTAATCATTCAATTTAGATAAAAATTGTATGAAAAATTATTTACTGTTTAACATGCTTTTTTATTTTTGTAAAGAAAATTTTAACATGTTTGTAATAAATTCAAAATGCTTCTAAGTCTGAATTCAAACTATTGCGATCTTGTAGGGGAGACGTTACCTTACTCCGCTCGAATCCTCAAGGCCCTTGGCTCGTTCCCCAGCCTTAAGAATACAGAATTCACTTATATAAGTATATATTTTATAGTACTGCGAGTGTGCGATGTAGAGATGAAAATATATCTGCGTAAACATTAATATGATCAAGTGTACGGGCCACGTGTACAAAACATGCATTAAGAGCTACTAGATACGGCATGCCACGTCAGGTTAAGTATAATATGATATATTTTATTTTATATTTTTAGTTTTCTATCTTATGAAACTAAATACGAGTATGTATTTTATGTCATGTTTTTTTATGAAAATAAGGGACGAGACTTTTCACTTTCCATCAAACTTGATCAAACAATGTTTACTGTCAATCACGTTAATGATAAAATTAATGGTTCGTATTTTGATGAAGTCAGTCCGTACCATCTCAAAGGGGTAAGTAACAGAATTTATATCTAATTGGGATAGAAGTTAGGCATTTGCATTTGTATGTGAAAATAATATTACTACTATTGTCCTAGCCTATGGAAATGCCCTTTTAATCAATACATAAGTTCCCTGAGAGGTTGAGCAGCCGAGAGCTTGGGTTTTGGTAGAATTCCCTCCAACGTGGGTAATATTCTCCTGGCGTCTAAAGTAGTCTTAGTACTTAGCTTTAGTTTAGTTTAGATATAATTAGGTGTAATTAAGCTACAGTTTGCTTAGTTCAAGAAATATAAGTTCTCATTTACCAAAGGAGTGTCATTTACATAACAAAACCCGTAACAATCATATTCGGACTCGAGAAGACCGATTTCTCACAGTACAAAGCCACACACAGTCAAACGTCAAAATCGGCGAGCAGCTTTCCAGTTACCCGACCGGAACACGCAAGTTCTGGTCGGTGTCGAAAGCTGCTCTTGGTTGCGCATGAGGAATGACACCCTGGCCCATACCTGGTCAGGCTAACCTGACAAACAGACAATAAGCTCTGAACTAATTATTTGACTTATTTTAAATGAATTGACAAGAGGTCGGTATAACATTTAGGCTTCACGGTCACCACCAGCATGTAAAATTGAATCTTATTATAATGGCATAAAATCTACAATTATTAGTAAATATTAAACGACAGCAAAATATAATTTTATGTTAGCATTTGCACAATATATACTCGAGTGTACCTTAGATTCTTCACAACATTCAAATCTCCACGCCAATTAGGCAAGTTGAAAAGAAATATATGACAATGAATCTCTTAAAGACATATTTTTCTTTTCTGCTTTTAGTATTTTTCCTCTGCAACACCTAAACGGCTTAAATCTTCAATAAAATATTGAAATTTTTTCATTATTATAAATTCATAATGGTCTTTCTGAAACTTAATAAATGTTATGAAAGTATTTTTATGTTACGGTCTCGTCAAAGGAGACATTTTTTTTGGGTTACTGGATATGATAATGTTTATTAATCGTATTATGCTAGTAAAATTGTAATTAATTTATAATTGTCAAGAGGCCATATTTTGTTGTAAAATCTAACCGGGTTCATGAAATTATAATAAAAAGGCAAACGCTTGATGCATTTCCTGTACACAATTATGGTGACCTTGGCAATAAAATGCGTACAATGAAACATTGAGAAAATAAAAATATTACTGCAAAATGTGGTGGTAACAGTGATTATCGGCTTTTGAAAAGTAACAAATATGTACTGGATCCATGAACCTCATTTCAATTATTATTTTAGAGATTATACTAATTTAGCATTAAGTACATAGTTTAATATTACCGTGCAATGGAATAAAGTAACATAGACAAAGTCTATATCTGTGAACTGTGCATCTGTCATTTTGATTTTTATGTTGTCAAAACAGATTTCCGTATTTATCGTTTCTTTCGAGTTGCGTGAAAGTTTTCTTTGCATTATTATAATTGTTTCAATTATTTCATAGATTTTAATATCGCATTTACAGCATATTATACTCCAGAGAGTCGTTGTGTAAATTGTGCAGTATGTTCATCGTAATGTGCGAAAACATTAATTAGTGTCTGAGATACCTGGAGACTTGAACTGGGCCTCTGAAGAAAACAAAATTTTGTTCAAAATAAGTACGTTCTTCACAATAACTTACATAACAACACAATACAAACACTTATCTGGTTGACCCATCGATTTCTAATACTCGAGCTGATCTTGCCGGTTACTGTTGCAATGGTTTGGTGGGTAGACATTCTGTTGGTTGCTGTGAACTGAGCCACCTGCATCGTTTCTCGATGAGATTCTAATTATAAAAGATGATTTTAAAAATGATGATGACTAATATATATTTATACTATATAAACAATGTGTTATTTCTTCCTATGATAAACAGTGTACAAAACCTTACCTCAATAGTATTTACTTATTTTATTAAGACACGACTTTGAAGTTACAATGATGGTTGTTAAGTATTTTTGGCAAGGTTTCTGGTATAGTGGTTATGGTGATTGCCCTGACTGCTAAACTGAAGTATTAGGGTGTCGGTGTACACACGCCTGGGACTATTAATATACTAGTGTGATGAATATTTTTGTTCTGTGCATCATTGTAAACCATCTTTTATCAGCTGTATCCTTACTCTCGTACAGGCTCTGTTAATTTTGATATCAGATAGTACTACTTACACTCCTACTTAATTTTGGCCGTTTCTGTTTTATGTCAAGATATTACGTAATAGCTTATTACTAACATTTATATATGATTTTTAGGTTATATTGACGTTCACATTTTGTCGTATTTCTCAGTATCCCGGTTAGACCATTTCTAGCTAAATATACTGTTGTAATCTAGAGATTATAAAGAATAAATCAATATATGTTTCATTACTATACATCACATTTCAAGGTGGGCCTATTCCTCGAACAAAAAGAAATGTCTCCTTTGCGATTTCATCTCGGGAAAATGTGGAAACACGTTATTACCTTCATTTTAGCCTGAAATTTTTGAAGTGAATACTTCTTTAGCGGCGTTGAGTACTTTTCTTGGGATGGGTATAAAATGATAAACTCAAGTCAGGACACGTGACCTGATCGAAAATTCGTAAGACAGTCGTTGAAATTATGGATGAAAGATTTACATTTCTAACTAATTATAGTTCGGCTATTTCAACTTATTGATCATACGGTCATTTAATCAGTGGTTGAATCATTGTGATTGCGAAGCAGAAACACCGCGAGTTCGAGGGGTCGAATCTCAGCCGTGACATATTCTTACAGTTTTATTATTGGGTTTTTAAGTTTTGTCATTAGCGAAGACTCTACCTAAGGCGATAGTTATACTTGTATTTCTTTGTAACTTATTATTTTGTAATTTTTTTTTATTGTTTTATTTTTTACTTCAGCTACCATCCATTGTATCAGTTTTAGAGATTGGCAATGATGATGCAGGTAATAAAGATGGTAAAAGTCGTTGAAATTATGGATACAAATTGATTTTTCTGAGAAATAGACTTTTTGAATTGTTAAATTTTTTAAGTTATACCTATAAATTGTCATTTTTGTGTTCGATACCGATACAGAAATAAATATTACATTTAACTACACATTATTAAATGCTAGTAATTTTATATTAATAAATAAAGCGATTCCTGTGAAATTATTCCCGAACCCGTATTTTTTTATTTACTGTTTCTCTCTCTATCTTATTAAATATTTGAGTTCGAAACCAAGCCCCTAAGCGTCAAAATGATATTGTTTTCATCAGATTTATTGAAAATACGTCGTACTTCACGTTTTGATTGTAAATACAGTCATGTTTACATTTAATTTCAATTACTGTGTATAGTTAAGTGTTTTTTTTTATATAAGAGGAGGCAAACGGTCAAGAGTCTCCCGTGATGAGGAGTGGTGAGACAACCGCCCATGGAAATCTACAACAACAGGTGTCAAGAGATTGTCGGACTTTAATGTAGGAGTATGCTCATTTCTTGAAGATCCCTAAGTCGTGTCGGTTTAGGAAAACAGCAGCCGGTAATTGATCCCACAAAGTGGCTGTTCGTGCCAAGAAATTATTTTGGATGAGTCTCTCGCGCAAACTATTCAATTTAGAAAAAAATTATAAAATAAACCTCAATACCATTTTTGAAGACCTATCCATAGATACTCCACCCGTATGGGTTTGATGGAAAAAAAATTCAGATTCAGTTCTAAATATGGGGAACACCAATTTTTTTAATATTTTCCTTTTTTGTGTGTTCTTAATGCGGTTCACAGAATACATCTATTTACAAAGTTTCAACAGTATAATAGTTCTTATAGTTTCGGAAAAAACATCGGACGGACATGACGAATCTATAAGTATATATAATACTAGCTGACCCCAGCAAACGTTGTATTGCCGATATTAAAATCGCGATACAAAAGTAACTGTTGATCGTAGATGGGTGAAAATTTGAAGTTGTATGTATTCTTTAATGCCGAGTCATAATCAAACAAATTTAAAAAAAAATGTCAAAAAAATTAAATAAAGAAAATTCGTGTGGACCACCCTCAATATTGAGGGGGGTGAAAAATAGATGTCCGAATCTCAGACCTAAAATTTTATATATTAGATAAAATATATATATATATTTAAAAATATCTCCTGCTATCACACTTCATAATCTAGCCAATATTCTTGAATTCAGCGCCGGCAATAAAGGGATTTAACAGTTCGAGTCCCGATCGCTCGTAATCCTACCATGTCCTACTCTCGGCAATCGCAGAATGCAAATAGATTAGAAACTTTACTACTTCCGCTGGCAATCTGTCGTTACTGTGCGAATAAAACCACATTTATTGAAATAGATTTTGTTTATCGGCGTTAAGTTTTATTGAGTTTATGTTGGTGGAGATTTTATGTTATGACTATCCAAATATTGTAAGTTTTTCTCTAGTGTACATAATAATAATAAATCAAATCAAATCAAAATCAGTTTATTCACGTAGGTTACGGAAGTGACACTTATGAATGTCAAAAAAAAATATTTTTTCTTATTGAATCTACCGCTACTTCATAAAGGGTTGAGCTAGTGAGAAGAAGTAGCAAGAAACTCATTGCCACTCTTTTATATCAAGATTTACATTTAAGTACATCGATTTACAAATCATTTCGAATTACAATATAATATGTAAAATGATGCAACAAACACACTCAAACGTCAAATAGTCAATGTCTTACACGAGTAGGTCAAAAAAGTAAATGTAAATTAATACAAAAGTTATTGAGTACAGTAGCTGCATCATCCACATACTCCATAAATATTGACACACTTTTACACAAATTATCTTGTCGCAAACTAGGCATAGCCTGTACTTTGTACTATGGGTACAAAACAACGATATATTTAATAAAATATACTTACTAAAATATACATATAAACATCCATGACTCGGAAACTAACATCTATATTCATGATATAAATGATTGCACCTACCGGGATTCGAACCCGGTGCAGTTACCATTCGTCACCCTCCGTATTCTCCAGACCTTGCTCCAAAGGACTGCCATTTTTTTCGTGATTTGGACCATTTTGTTTTTAGTTTTCTGCTCAGGGGGCAGTACAAAATGCTTTCACACAGTTTGTCGTATCACCGCAGATCTATTGCAAAGGTATAAATGAAGTTCCTATTAGATGGCAGCAATGTATATTATTATAATGGTGATTATTTTGACTAAATAAATATATTACATTACAAAACTTAGCTTAAGCTTAACATAATTTCAGTTGTTGAATGACTATTAATACAAAATCAATTACTTTACCAGTGGGAGGCTTCTTTGCATTGGATGCCGGCCAAGTTATGGGTACCACAACGGCGCCTATTTCTGCCGTGAAGCAGTAATGTGTAAGCATTACTGTGTTTCGGTCTGAACATCTTAACATCTTATGTCTCAAGGTGATGAGCGCAGTTGTAGTGCCGCTCAGAATTTTTGGGGTTTTTTCAAGAATCCTGAGCGGCACTGCATTGTAATGGGCAGGGCGTGTCAATTACCACCAGCTGAACGTCCTGCTCGTCTCGTCCCTTATTTTTATTAAAAAAAATACTTGTTATTTTTTTATTTGATTTTGATTTCGTAAAATCAGCAGGAATCTTTCAAAATTATAAATCCAAGTCCTTTACTGCCTTTTCAGCAATAACTTTCAGCATCACAATAGGTTGAACCATGGAGCCCGTTTCGATCCTCGCCCACCACGTAGCAATGTGTTTTCGGATTTTGAACTCATATCTACGTGTGGTTTACACACATTATTTTAATATATTTTATCGTATGTATATACTACACAAACAATTATTTAAATATTTTATTTCATACACCTATTAAAACATAACACAATCAAGCATTACACTAAAACACAGAAAATTCAGACATTTATTACACTCATACAAAATAATTATAATATTTATTATTTAATGACAGAGTCGCGGTATACGCGTAGTATGCGTACCGCGACCAAATAATCTGCAATTATGCGGGTAGGTAAAAATATTTTTAGTCATATGATCTTAACTAAATGCTTTAATATCATTCGGTTTTTATTTATTGAATCGCTCACACATCCCTTAATAGTTATTTGTAATGTTTAATCTTATTAATTAATTTCTTAAGTATTGTATGTAATTTATCTTATTGTCTGATTAACGGATTATATATTATCGGTGTTCATATATGTGTTTTATAGTTTATATTCCTGTTCTAAGTATGTGAAGCGTATTATAATTAGTGAAAAAGTATTCGTTTCAACAAGGCACTGTACATAAATTATTTGATTAACTATTTCATTTCATCTTTATACGCTATATACGTTTAATCGTTGTTCTAAAAGGTTGGCAAAGCTCTTGTTTTTTATGACAGTAAGGGACGAGATGAGCAGGACATTCAGTTGATGGTAATTTATACGCCCTGCCCGTTACAATGCAGCGCCTTGAAAAACCCGAATATTCTGAGCTGCACTACAATTGCGCTCGTCACTTTGAGACATAAGATGTTAAGTCTCATTTGCCCAGTAACATCACTGGCTGCGGCGGCCTTCAGACCGAAACACAATAATGCTTACACATTTACTGCTTCACTGTAGAAATAGGTACCCATAATCTAGCCGGCATCCTGTGCAACGGAGCCTCCCACTGGTATTATATAAGAATATAGGCCGTGTTGATTCAGGTGAGCTGTATTTCCATAAAAACATATTTTATCTGTTTGCCAGTTTTAACTAGGAAAAGTCACAAACAATTTATATGATACAATCTATCCATACTCTGTGCTAGCAATAACTAATTACATAATATATAACTCAGTTGATATTATCATATTAAAATGACCACATCCACTACATTAATGTCATTATTATCATGTTTCGTATTGGTTTAATAGTGCAGTAAAATATAATTACAACATTATGCTATTTTCATGTCAGAATCACAACAGAACGGATCTCGACCATCTGTTATTAGTTATTACTTACCTTTTTATGTTTATAGTTAGCTAACTCGGGAACAATGTAGTCTAAACCCATCGGTAATGCGTAATCAAGGTGAATGAGTTAAAAAAAAATACGTTTAAAAAACCGACTTCAAAAACTGATAAGTATCAAATAACTAAAAATTTTATTTAATACACCTTTACCTTTAATATTAATAAAATGCTATTATTTGTATGTGCTACCTGTTAATAGGTTTTAAGTCGGTGCCAAGCCCTAAACAAAATTAAACTTAGTATAATAAACAGCTTACTTACTGTAATTATTAAGGTCTGGCCACGCGTGTCTGTCCGCTTGGGTTGTTTTGTTCTAGACAAAGCTATCCCGCTTAATATCACGCGTGGCGAGTGTAGGTACTTACTATTACATTTGGCTTGGCACCGACTTCAAAGCTATCAATATGTAGCACATAGAATTAATAGTAATTTATTAATATTAAAGGTATGTATTAAATTATATTTTTAGTTATTTGATACTTTTCAGTTTTTGATGTCGGTTTTTTTAGCGTTGTTTTTTTTATTTAAAAAAAATAATCAGGTAATCTATAAGATTTCCTTGCTTTTTATTGTCATCTATTAAATAGTAATTTTTTTTAAGCAGCGATGGGTAGGTCTGCGAAAGGTTGCGTGTGCCTTAAACAATATACACTGGCCTTCAAAAGTAAGTATCACACTTTTAAAATTGGGATAACGTTTTAAGTTCACAAGATATACTTTCGAAATAAAAAGGACTCCAAAGAGAATTTAATTTTGTACATAAAAACTTTATAGTCGGTAACCTTCTTTTAAGAATTGGCTGAAAAAAAACTTCAAAAACAAAACCATTCCTTTTTCAAAGTGGACGTTTCCGAATTACAATTTTACCATTCACATTTTTCTTTCTGTTTTAAATTTTTTTCAAGATCGATGGGTCTTGTTTTAAAAATTTATGCTAAAAAGCACATAACATTTATTTATCATGCCTCTTTCAGTTGAAGAATGTGCTAGGATCATGGCTTTTCTGGAACTAGGCATCAGTATGCGTCGCACTACAAGAATGGTGGGTGTGACGGTACGAACGGTCCAGAAGCTAAAGCGAAGGTACGAAGAGACTGGAAACCATCTGAGGAGACCTTGTAATGGCAGATCCAGGTGTACCAGTGCCCGAGAAGATCGTTATATTATTTCCACTGTGTTAAGAAATCGCCACCACAATGCAGTTGAAGTCCAGCAACAGCTACTTCAGACCCGGAGGGACTACATTAGTGGCAGTACAGTGAGAAGACGACTTGCTGAAGCAAATTTGAAACCCCTAAGACCAGCTAATGGCCCAAAACTCGAGAGACAGCATCGAGTAGCGAGACTGTGATACGCCCGTGAACACATGCAGTGGGATGAAGAAGAATGGTCAAGAAATTTGTTTGCAGATGAGTCTCGATTCTCCCTTTACACTTCTGATGGAAGGCGAAGTGTTTACAGGCGACCTGGTGAGCGATACCTTCAAGCCTGCATCTCAGAAAGAGTCCAATACGGTGGAGGCAGTGTACATGTATGGGCTGGCATATCTTCAGAAGGTCGCACAGAGCTAGTAGCCATAGAAAATGGCACCCTCACTGGGCAAAGATATGCTCAAGAGATTCTCAATGAGTATGCAGGGCCGTATTTATCAAATATGGGTGATGGATCGATGCTGATGCATGATAATGCCCGGCCACACACGGCTCATATCGTACAAGAGTATATTCAGAAGGTCGGTATCAGCGTGATGGCTTGGCCATCAAGAAGTCCTGATCTTAACCCGATTGAACACGCCTGGGATGAGCTTGGGAGGCTAGTCAGAAATCGCAAACCACCACCTACTACCCTCAGGGCACTAAAGCAGGCCCTGGTAGAAGAATGGGAGAATATTCCCCAACATCGGCTCCGAAACCTAGTGTTCAGTATGCCAAACCAGCTCGAAGCTGTAATCAGAGCTCGAGGAGGCAATACCTGTTATTAAAAATTAAATAACATGTAATACATTTTAGTTGAATTTTTTTAAACTAAACTAAAAATGTCTATTTTCATTGTTTTATCTTTTTTAAGTTAAAAATGTTACTAATGTATAATTTTAGTTTCTAAGAATTAAAGCCTATAAAATTTGCAACAAAACCTTTTAAATCTAAAATCTCTACCTTATATTGTTAAGAAAAAAAATTAATTTGAAAAGTGTGATACTAACTTTTGCAGACCAGTGTAGATCCCTTATTTCACGTTATTGTGAAACACTGAAATATCATATCGTTAAGAATGTTTATTAGCAGCTTCAGTAGTAACTTAATAGCATACGGGTTTATAATGAAAAACCTTGGGAGAAAATGAGATAGGAAGCATTATACAGTGTTTTGGTACCTGGCGATCATAGTCGAAGAAGAGATTGCCTTATGTATGACGCGAATATACCTTAATATATTCTTACGTCATGTGTCGTATTACAACATAGACACCAGGAGAACAAAAATATGGTAGCGGTGATTGTAATGTCTTTCATAGCAGTTGAAATCATCTGTCATCCTAGCAACATGTACCAGGACTTCGAGTCCCGCATCGTTCATAAATTTAATTTGTGTAAATAGTCCCAGAATTGTGGGTTATACTTTAAAAAAAATACTTCAGGAATAAGGTTAAACAGGGTTTAGGAACGCATCCTGTGAAGATGCGGTAGAAGACACTCAATAAAGCAATATACCCGACAATTAGAGCAGCTCTGCATATTGATACTGGGGTATACAGACTACAGAGCAGGTTCTGCGCTTTGTAGAGCGCAACAATATGGATTGCTGGCCTGAAGTATTGCCGTGCTTTATTTATGACGCCCAGCTTTCTTTGATTGCAATGTTTTGAGCGGGCTGAATGCATCTAGATGTCATTATTAGAATGCCCAGCTCATTAGCTGGCAATTCCGATTTCACCATGCAAAAAGAAATAGCGCCGCGTCAAATTCCATCCGTGAATGAGAAAAGGTTGAAATGGTTCAAACGGAACGAACACTCCAACAAGCCAAAATTTGGCTTTGGTACCATAGTTCTTATTGATACTAACCATATGGGAAAAGTTGATGTAACGATGATGATGGCGCACAAATCATAAAGTTGGAACTTCATTGATAGAAAATTGATTGTGGACTAAATATAAAAATTTAGGCGGAAAAAATTTAATAGTCTACGGGCGGCAAATCTGTAAATCCGCCACTGAGCCAAATGGATTAATGGAGAACGTCCTATCTGCAAGAAAATAGAACAACGTGTAGTTAAAAGAAAAACGAGAAAATCCAGAACGTAAATTCTGAGGCACAAATGATGGTTTATGTAGATAAATCCCTACTAATATTATAAACTAGCTGACCCGACAGACGTTATTCTTCATATTAAAAAAAAAACTCTTGCGGGTGGAATTTCGTAAAATCCGTTCTTAGCTGGCCTCTACTCGGCGAAAGGAATATTCCGACCAAATTTCAAGTA
Organism: Leptidea sinapis; assembly: GCF_905404315.1. Classification (NCBI taxonomy): domain Eukaryota; kingdom Metazoa; phylum Arthropoda; class Insecta; order Lepidoptera; family Pieridae; genus Leptidea; species Leptidea sinapis. The sequence goes on from NC_066268.1 coordinate 6,148,562, forward strand.
TCGTGATGAGTATATATACGTGGAAATCTCTAATATATATATAGATGTGAATGTAAGTTTGTTTGTTACGCTTTTATGTGGGAGCTACTAAACCGAAAAAATTTAGTACAGCGATAGACTAGAGCTTGGGAAAGGATATAGGCTATATTTTATCCCGGAAAAATCTATGGTTCCCGCGGGATTTGTGAATAATTTAAATTCACATCGATGAGCTACAACTATACCAATTGTAGGTTTAGTTTGCCACAGCAATCTTCCTCGAAATAAGATTCATATCATATGTTGCGAACGGGAGTGAAAACGGGAACCGGAACTGGAATAGAACATTATAGGATAGATAATCTTCAATTCAAAACTTGCCTATTGTTTTTAAAACCCTTTTTCTACGCGGACAAAGTCGCAGGCATAACACTTTTTTTTAATGAAGGAATAACATAAGTACATTGTAAATTAATTCCAAATATATTTTTTATATACTAATATGTTTGTTGAGACTGATCTCTAGGATGGCTGGATCGATTTTGAGTGGACTCGGAGTAGCCGACAGCATCATTAAAAGTAGCTAAGTAACCTTAAACATTATAAAGAAAATTAAGACTTAGCACATAATATTTAAATTTATTAAATTTTGATGATAATGCTATTCCACCCATTAATAATTAACCCATTAACTATGAGGGCCAAGAAAACTTTAATAACACAAAATTTATTAAACTGCTTCTGACGTATCGAACATTTTATAATTATAAATACAAGGACTGTTCTCAAAGTCTGAACAACTGTTCAAAAGTTGTTATAAAGTGTTTGTACGGGAATTTTGATTGTATATTGTGACTAAGTGGTAGCCATCTTTCATGTTGATTGAGATTCAGTTTTATTAACCGACTTCAAAAAGGAGGAGTTTCTCAATTCGATCGGTATTTTTTATGTATGTGCACTGATTATTCTGAGAATTATGATCCTATTGACGTAATTCTTCTTTAGTTCGATGCGGAATAGATGCCGTTTGGTCCCATAAAGAATTTACATAGTTTGATCTAGTAGTTTTCATTTTATGATTTTTTTTGTCAACGTGATTGATATAATTGTTTTTAGTGGAGTCACCGAGATTTAGGCACTGACATAAAACCTATCAATAGGTAGGACATATAAATAATAGTATTTTATTAATATTAAAGGTAAAGGTTTGCAGAAGAGGTGTATTAAATTAATTTTTTATTTATTTGACACTTTTCAGTTTTGGAAGTCGGTTTTTTATACGTAGTTGTTTTGTTAATGAAATAGTTGGCAAACAGGCATACTAAATGTATGCTAATATTAAGCGGTCACCGCCTCTGATTGTCTCTTGTAATACCAAAGAAATCATAGACACATGACTGAGGATCGTGGTCATTAACAAGTAGTCCACACTTGGAGTGAACTATTTGTTTCCATCGGCTTCTTTCCATCGTCTCTTACTGGGTCGGTCCATCTGGTAGGAGATCGGCCGCGGGCTCGATTGCCACTTGTGTTCGACTACTAACTACGATCAATTTGTCCAGGCTCTCATTACCCCTTCGCATTATGTGGACAAAATACGAAAGAATTCGTTGGTATATCGTTATTGAACCCATAATTGTGCAAAATACGGACTTCCTCATCTGGTATTGCCTGGAAATGTCTAGAGCTCAGTATGCCCACTATGTGGTGCGAACAGTAACAGAGTGGAGAAAAATAGGTAGTGAAATAGTGAAAATGGTATTAAATTATTTATTTATTTATTTAGGCACACAAACAAACTACAATAAATTTTGAATTAAATAATATAGTATACAAAATATATATATATGTATTTACATATCTGTATTGTAGTTCACTAATAGCGTGCACAGCATGCTTTTTACAAAGGTAACAAAATTTTAGTATCTGAATAATATTTTTTTTTTTTTTTTTTTTTTTTTTTTTTATTTATTTATGATTCCTTACAGCTAACAAAATGAAAAGAGTATATTAAAAATTATACAGAATAGATACGCCAATTAAAAGGAATACTATTAACAGTACAATAAGTATGTGACAAAGTAGTTTAAGACAAAAACTAAAAATACTAGAAAAACTTACAAGAAAAAATTACATAGAAAGAAAAGAAGAAATCGTATCCATATTGAGTAACTGAAACGGTGAGTAGGTTGTGTGGTGTGAGTAGTGTGAGTGAATGTGAGTAGTGTGAGTGAATGTGATTGGTGTGAGTGAATGTGATTGGTGTGAGTGAATGTGAGTGGTGTGAGTGAATGTGAGTGTTCGAATATAATGTTTAAATTACGATGTGAGACTAATAATTTATCCTGAATATACTGATGATTAACTCCTGCAATTTAAACAGTTTAATATCAGTTTTTTGAACCTCAGACGTGATAAGTTGAAAATGTCGACGGAAGAAAATTTCTTATTATATATGTCAGGAATTCGAAATAGAGGTGAATATTTAAGATACTTAGTAGAGGCAAAGGGAATGTTAAATAAATTAGTATGCCTAGTACGTAATGTTGGTACCTGGAATGATATTTTATTTAAGATATCTGGACAGTCAAATTTATTATGTAATATATCATAAAGGAGTAACATATCAATTACATCTCTTCTATCTTCCAAGGTATCGATTTTATGATAATTACAGGCTTCTTTGTAGTCTATAGGAATGAATTGAGATTTAAAATTCAATTTTTTTATAAATATCTTTTGTATTTTTTCAAGGCGGTCAATATAACATTGATATGTAGGCCTCCAGATAGGACTTGCGAATTCAAGGATGCTTCGCACGTAAGCATAATATAGCACTTTTAGGCACAAGATGTCATTGAAAGGTTCGCAAGTGCGAAGAATAAACCCTAGATTTTTATAAGCCTTCTGTGTTATTATTTCGATGTGGTTATTATGGGTTAGTTTGCTATCATGGATCACACCTAAATCCCTTATTTGAGTAATTTTTGGAATAATTTCGTTATTTAAAGTATAATCAAATTTTATGTTATTATGCTTTCGTGAAAATGTAATAATTTGACATTTAGCAATATTAACTGTTATTTTATTTATTTTATAATATTGTGACAGTCTATTTAAGTCATCTTGTAACATAAAGCAATCGTCTATTTGTGAAATCTTTTTATAAATCTTTTTGTCGTCAGCATACAGCAAGAAGTTTGAACTAGCAAAACAATTACTGATGTCATATAAATATATATTGTATAACAAAGGACCCAGGTGCGATCCCTGAGGTACACCAGAAGTCACCTCAACAAAGTCTGATCTAAAACCACCGAGGACGACGGCCTGACAGCGATTTCTTATATACGATTCTGTCCATCTAAGAAGGTTCCCTCTGATTCCAACTGCGTAAAGCTTCTTTAATAGTATACTGTGGTTGACTCTATCAAAAGCCTTTTCAAAATCTGTGTATATTACATCTATTTGTGATCTATCATTCATGTCGCACTTAACGGTATGAGTGAACTCAAGCAAGTTAGTAAGGACACTACGAGATTTAATAAAACCGTGTTGGTTGATAGGGATGCATTGTAGGCAATTTCTATAAATATGATCATATACAATTTTTTCTAACATTTTACCAAATATATTCAAAATGGAGATACCTCTATAGTTACTAATATTTGTTTTTGATTCCTTTTTATGTATTGGTACTATTCGGGCTTCCTTCCAACATCTAGGGAAGGTCCCTTCATTAATGGAGCGCTTAAAGAGTGTTAGTAGCGGAGGTAATAGGCCCGATTCACATTTCTTTATAAAAATAGCTGGTATACCGTCAGTACCGGCGCCCTTTCGGATATCCAATTTACTAAACAACCTCCTAAGTATTCTTTCATCGATCTCAATTGTGTGAAGATTTTCGGAAATATTTGATTCCTCGTTCAGGGTCTCATCATTTAGGTCACTAGGTTGGAATACACTTTGAAAGTATTCATTAAATGCATTGCAGATATCATGTCCATTCGTAAGTAAACTACTTCCGTAGTACATGTTGTGAGGAATACCAGAATCAGTGCGTTTATTTTTAATAAATTTCCAGAATTCTTTAGGAGAAGTTTTGATATTACTCTGACAACGATTCATAAATTTTGTATATGATTCGATTTGCAACCTCTTTACTCGGGCTCTCAGCAAGGAGAACATGGCATAGTCTCCTGGATTTTTAAACTTTTTCCACCTAGTGTGAACTTTGTACTTCTCTTTTATTGAATTAATTAGAGCTGGAGTATACCATTTCGGGTATTGATGACGTGAGGAGATTTTTATAACAGGTATATGAGATTCTATGAGCGAATGAATAATTCTGTAAAAATTATCCACGGCCTCTTCAACGGAGCCATTTAGGATGTCGGACCAGTTTGTATTTTTTAATTTTAAATTTATCGTCTCATAGTCACCCTTAAAAAATTTCTTTATCACGCAAAAATGTGGTTGTAGGGCTTTCATAAAAAGGTCTTTTACGACGATAACCAGGGGACTATGAAAGTGGTCAATATTTACAAGTGAATCGCTACATATGTTACACTGTAAGTAAATATTTGATAAGACAAGATCAAGAATGTTACCACAGCTATTTTTGTTGAAATTATATTGTTTTAATCCCATCAGATTGTAAGTATTTAGTAAACTCAATGCCGATTCTAATAATTCTGAGTTACAGTATTTTGTAATGCTGTAACTATTATCATTACCATACCATGAAATGAAAGAAAAATTAAAATCTCCTATTATGAGAAAATTATCATTCGAATGTTTATCGTAAAATGATATTAGGGTCTTATTAAAGTTACGTAATAAATTATTCGCATCCGAGTTAGGGGGGATGTATGCCGCTATAATATGTAAATCCTTGTCACTACGTAGCGAGCGATTGCTTAAATATATACCCTTCGGAATAGTTAGCCATATACATTCTACTTGCTCGCAGTTTGAGTCCTGTGAAATAAACGCAGCAAGTAATTTCTTAATACATATCAAAACGCCCCCGCCCCTTCTCTTGTGTTTCCTGTCAAATCTGAATACATCATAACGACTGTCACATATTTCCGTGTTTAAAATTCCATCACATAGCCAACTTTCTGTTAAAATTATTATATCATAATTGCTTGTTTCTATATTATTATAAAGTGAGTGTAATTTCGTGCGTAACCCGCGAGTATTTTGATAATAAATTTTGAGATTATTTAAATCCATCATAAAGAAACCTAATTATTATGAAGTAAAAATATTTAAAATATAAGGAAATGTCAAAAAGAACACGGTTACGCAATATAATGTAAATACAATTACATAATTACTAATATAAAAATTTGTTGCAATAAAAAGCAATTGATAACTTATTAAATGCATAACATGGCTAAAAACAATAACAGATAAGAGGGTAGATATAAAATCATTTACTAAAAATTGTACGGCAGTGATGTGAGTACTGAGTGTCAGAGGTTTTAAACAATTTAAGGTTTTGTTTCTTAAGATTAATAATAATGTGTAAGTGTGAATGAATATAATTAGTTTGATTTTTTTTGAGTGGTAAAAGTGTGTGTGATGAATATGTGTGTGTGTGATGAATATACGTATTTCTGGTACAATGAACTCTAATAATAAAAAATGGTAACTGAGCATTAAACCTGCGAAGTGTCTAAAAAATCGTTCAATTCCTCTTCTGACCTGATCGCCTTGGGTGGACATTTTTCATTGCGACGTAAATAAATTACGCAGTTCTTCACCCAAACAAATTTGATATTACGTTCCTTAGCTCTTAGTTTGCACTTATTAAGGAGCATCTTATTAGCAACTGTGAGGTGTTCGTTGATGAAGATTTTCATGGAATTGTCATCAAAGCCAAGATCACGTGAGGTTATCCCTTTTTGTTTATTATGCTTTTTGAAGTTAGCTAGGAGTTCATCTTTACCTCTCTTATCCTTAAGTTTAGCCACAATTTTCCTTGGGTGTCCTTGTTTCTGACGAATTGAGTGAACTCTTGTTATAAATTCAATGTCGTCTCTTCTAAGGTCGGAACCAATAGCCGTAGCTAAGAGAAGAAGTAATTCAACCAAATTTTCTTTCGATTTCTCCGGTATGCCAACTAACTCAATATTTAAGAAGCGGGATTTTTGCTGCTCACGTTTGTTTTCTAAATCAAATGCAGCAATATTTTTTTGAAGATTAGAGATAGCAGCATCTTTCTTCGCAAGTTCAGTATCATAACTTTTTAATCTATTCTCGACGTTGAGAATCTGTGACTTAACCCGGTCGAGTTCTTGACTTAGAGATTCAACAACAGAGAGTTTTGTATCAATATCTGCCAGCCTCGTGTTAATATCTTCAATTACACTCGTATTTATCTTTGAGGTTAGTTCGTACATTTCATTGCGTAATTTTTCGACATGTTCTGGGAGTGAAGTGAGAGGGGACAGCATATTCTCAATTCTGGTTAGTTGCACCTGGTATGAAGCGTCCTCCGGAATTAGATTCTTGGAAGCAGAGCTCGTTTGGATAGGACTCTTTCTACATTCAGGACAAATCCACGAGCCCTGTCTTTCAAATCCCAGTCTCCGCCACCCAACTTCCGATAAGCTAACACAGTGGAAGTGATAGGTTAATCGGCAACCCGAACACGAGGCCCCATCCAGAACTTTTTCATTGCAACGCTTGCATAAATCTTCCATGCCGAAGGTTGTTAACGCCGGTGCTCAGGAATGTATTGATACGGAACTGGTTATTAATCGCGTCACTTTGTACTGCTGTAGGCAGCGGTATGCGTAGAAATAGAAGTCACCACAACACAGAAAACTATAACACTCAATCAGATTTCTATACTATTATTATATCAAAGAAATATCAGCACTACTTAAAAAACTATAACGTTAAGACTTAATAAAAACCTACTAATACTATTATTATATACAAAAGTAAAATATTGTTTGACGAACACGTCTTTGTCACATCGAGTTCGGACCGAGAATATAGCATAAACATAAAAATGAAAAATATTAAACTATACAAAAGCCATTTAAAATGATTACAATATTATGTCTTGTAAATATAATTTCAAATATATTATTTTTTGACAATATTCTTGAATTCTGCCAAACTTTGACTAAATATGTCTAGGTTTTTATTTTTCTGAGATAATTCATTATAATATCTACACATACGCACAAGGGGATTATAATACGAGGTATTATTTTTGTACACACACAGAGAAAAAGTCCTTTGTGATCTGGAATTATGAAAAGTGTTAAAATTAAGCGATTGAACGAGATAGGGCGAGTCAATATTGGAATTTATTATTTTGTAAATAGTCAATAAGTCATGATACTTTATTCTGTCCTCCAAAGATAAAGTTTTGTATTTAGCCAGCCTCTCCCGATAGTTATGAAGAAGCCTTCCTGTGCCTTCTCTGTATGATAATATTTTCAAACACTTATTTTGAACACTTTCAAGAACACTATCAATGTGAACAGTGTAAAACGGAGACCATAGAAAGAAAGAAAAAAGTTTATTCATGACGATAGTACAATAAAACATAAAAAAAAAATTGAGAAATATTATTTTCGATACGTCACAAAGTGGTCCCAATTCAGCATATTTGCTGGTTTGAAAACCAGCGCTGGTCTCCGTTGGGCCATTTGGTGACGTCGCCTTAAAGATAATTATTATATAGTTACTAATGCGTAGACTAAGTAAACAAGTTGAGTTGATATACAACAACAATATTCTAAAGTACTTTTGATAATTGTATTAAATAAATATAATAAACAAAAATTGTTGTGAAATTCCTTTGAAACTCAACAAATGAATCCGAGAAGCTTATTACTTTTGTCTATAATATTCTCATAGTGAGGTCGAAATGTCAATTCATCGTCAAAAAGTACACCTAGATCAATTACGATTAGTTTACGATTAAGTGTTTGACCTAACAGTGTGTAATCAAAAAATGTTCTGTGCTTTTTTCTTGAAAAAGACACAACACTACATTTGGAAATATTTAATGACATTTCATTTATGTTACACTAATTTGCTAATTCAGTCAAATCCTTTTGTAAAATCGTGCAATCTTTGGTATTAACAATATTATAATAAATTTTTAAATCATCAGCATAGAGTAAACATGGACATTTAATCTTCTTGACTAGATCATTGATAAAAATTACAAAAAATAAAGGACCTAGGTGTGATCCTTGAGGAACTCCAGAAGTGACTTTAATTGGACTCGATAGAAAGCCCTTGGTCGCTACTAATTGACTACGATTTCCCAAATATGAAGAGATCCATCCGAGTAAATTACCGTGAATTCCGTAGGCTTCTAGCTTGTATAACAAGATTCCATGGTCAACCTTGTCGAAGGCCTTAGAAAAATCTGTGTATATAGAATCAACTTGTCCTCCATTTGAAAAGGCGTTACATAAGTAGTTTTTATAGACCAGTAAGTTGCTAGTGGTAGACCTATTTCTCACAAATCCATGCTGCTGTTCAGAGAGGAATGGTCGAAAGTAATTGTAAATATATTTGTATATAAGAGATTCAAAAACCTTGGCCATAGTGGATAAGATACTGATCGGTCTATAATTTTCACAGCAAGCTCTATCGCCGCTCTTTAAGATTGGGATAATGTGTGCTATCTTCCATTCATCTGGGAAGACTCCAGTAGTTAAAGATTTATTAAATAATATTGCCAATTCATTGCTAATCTCATCCACACAGTGAATTAGAAACATGGGGGGAATACCGTCGGGTCCAGCTGACTTATCCTTATTGCCTTTCGGCCTTTTATGCCTTTTAGGTTTTTAATTTTTTCTCGCACCTGCCCCTCAGTAATCACAACATTAGCCAAAGTATCGCTATTGGCAAAATCAAAGTGTATCTCAGTAGATCCTGAAGGGGTTGAATAAACAGATCCAAAATAAGAGGAAAATAAATTGCATACCCCCTCACCATCAACTGAGGTTTGATTGCCATAAGTTATATTTTGGGGAATAGCAGGTCTGCCCTTTTTGTTCTTAGTGAAGGCCCAGAACAGCTTAAAACTGTTTTCTTTTAAGGAATTTGTAATGGAAGTGATGTATTTATTGTAACAATCCTTGGTTAGAATATGACATCTTTTTCTCAAAAATGAAAAAGTATCATAGTCCCTCGGATTTTTATATTTTTTGTACAGAGTGTGATATTTAAGTTTTTCTTTTACGCAACGTTTTAAGGCTGGCCTGAACCAAACTGGAAATGCCTGGCTTTTAGATTTAACAAAAGGAGTATGTTCTTTTATTATATTAAACAGCATATTGTAAAATTTATATATACAATTATTAACATTTGTATCACATAGTATTTCATTCCAATCTACTCGGGCAAGTTTGAATTTAATTTGGACAAAATCGCATTTATGGAAATTAAGGCGTGCTTTTTCTTTATCCTGTAGAGGCTTCACAAATTTATTTCCAGTCTCTATAACCAATACAGGATGATGCAAATCCGGTCTGGTCAAGGGGTCACCTCCTGAAACCTGCATTGTTTCAGTAGAAGAGAGAACTAAATCCAAGTATCTATTATTTTTGTTAGGGATATTATTAAACTGCTTAAGGTTACAAAGGTTCATTGTATCAATTAATTGTTCTGCTCTAGAATTTTTTGGTTTAGTTGGTTGTAGTACGGATAGTGAGCTAGAGTACGTCCAAGTAACACCCGGAGTGTAAAAGTCCCCGATGATCAAGAAGTCTTCAGTGAGTGACTCCAGTAATATCTTTTGTAAACTTGAATGAAAACTAGATATATGTTGTGAATTTAAAAAAAGGTGGTAGGTAACACACTCAAAAATTTAGGTCTTTCAAATGCACTTTAATCCAAATATCCTCAAATACACTTTCAAGATGCTGAATTCTTACCGCGTTTAAAATCTTTTTGACGCCTATAAGAACACCTCCCCCTTTATTTTTATGGATAATAGTGCTGTTACGATCACGGCGAAATACATCATACCTGTCGTCCCAACAGCTCACCGTCGAAAACGCTATTATTAAGATTAGTTTCTGTAAGACATATAAGATCAAAGTTGGCATTAAGATTATTTAAGTATAGTTCTGAAATTTTAGTTCTTATTCTATTAACGTTTTGATAGTATATTAGTACCATTTTCAAATTTTTATATAATCCAAGTATGTAGACAAAAAGTCATTGAGTTTATACAAAAAAGAAAAGATAAAAACCTAATCACTCAAATTTTTTAAGAAAATCTAAATTTTTTACTCTAATGGCCTGTGAGTCATCTTTTTTCCGGAGATAGATATAGCCATGGTTTACCCAACAGTATTTATAACTTTTTCTATACGAAATTTTCTGGCCGCCGAGTGTAATAACTTTATTTTAGGTGATAAATGTTCCGAGACATATACATAGCTCTTATCACCAGGGATTCTCAGATGAGTAGTGTTCAGCTTATTTTGTGTGTGATTTTTATTGAAGCGATGCACAGCAGATAATACTGTGTCTCTTTGACGAGGCGAAGACAGTGTTATAAGAATATTGCGTGGTCGATTGGATGTAGCGTTAATTTTGGCAACGCGACGACACGCTCGAATATCACTGTCACCCAAATTTATTTGCAATTCCTTACACAATGTGAAGTAGATAGCTTGGACATTTTCGTTTTTCTTTTCAGGGACATTTTGCACTTCCAGATTATTATCGCGAGAAATTTTCTCTAAAGTAATTAAGCGATTTTGTATCTCATTACACTCAGACTTTAAGCGGCTTTGTTCAAATTCTAAGTTCTTAATAATTTCATTTTTGTCTGAAATGATTTTCTTGAGATCACATTGTGGGTGGTTCAAGAAGTCTGTCGATTCAGTAAATTCGTTCTTAAGTGTATCTAGCAACTCTTCCTTTAGTATGGGCAAGACCAGATTTATCTCACTTTTAATCATAGTCTTAACCTCTTCTCTGAGAAGACTTTTTAAATTGGGCATGAATTTTGAATCGGGTGCAAGCTTCGTATCAATCAATGAACTTATATTATTTAACAATGATTCATTTAAGGTGGTACCGCGTGGTGAACACTGTGGTGAGTTATCATAGGTGAACTCCGTTTTATTTTTATTTATGTCTCCTTCAACTACTGGAGTCTCCGAGATGTAGCTTGACCCTTTCTTACCACTCTGTTTGCAATAAGTGCAATAATGTAATAATGGAGGAAATATTGCAATAATGGAGGTGCCATTTGGCTTTATTCATAGGCAAAATCTTAAAGACACACATACCAGCACACAGGGAGTGAAAAATTCCAGAGCAAGTTTTGCATTTCAGATAATTATCTGTGTTTGTGTTTATAGGTCTAACACATTCTTTGCATTTCATATCGAAGTTAAGTTAATTGTAAAGAATAACAAACTACACTTCAAATTACACTTTTGTTGTACTACGTGTCACAAAGATGTTATGTTTGTTTGTGAAATTATGAGTAGGAAAAGAAGTCTCATCTACGTTATATTATCGACCGAACCATTCATATAGTACTATCTACCACAGTTGGAGGTTATACAGGTATGCCACCAAATCATCTTAGAGTATTTGTGTCATCTCCAGTTGAAAGGGAGGATATTATATATAATATGCTCCCTTTCAACTATTATTAAATTATGTCATCGAGCTATGAAGATTTTCAAGAGATAATGTTCGCCGCAATTTTTTTTTCGTTCACGACGTTTTTACCTGTAATATTATTTTATTTAATACTTCACAAAATCGACAGAACTTAAGTTAGGTTATGATAATACTATTGTAGAACTTACTTCTAAAAATGGATTTACAATATTTATAATAAGACCTGCTATTTGTGCGTGTGTGGTTTTGTGTGTGTGCGTTCTTTTAATTTATACCTTCCCTTTAGATTTTTATTAACAGTCCTTATAAAGCAGCGTTTACTCTTATTAAAAAATTCAGCAGTGTTAAATTTCTTATTATAGTTGCCTAGAGTGCGACAGATTACTGAATTTTCATAATAAATTGAGTGACTCAGAGGGACTTGGAATAGAGAGGTGTATCTAGTGCGAACTGACGGCACTCGTAATTGTAAGAATAGACAGTGTGGAGTGAAGCTCTATACTGTCGATTTCAAACTAAAACCTTATAGCAGAGGTGTGCAAACAATGAGTTCATTTGTCTTTACTTCTCAACCAATCATCATAAAAGATTTTATACACGCTACGAAGAGTACATCTAACAATGTAGGGTAGATTTAACATCATGAAAAACAGCTAGTTAGCACAGGAGAGCAAATGTTGACAAACAGTTCATTGCTGCTAAAACATCATTAGGCGTTTAATGACAACTTTATTTCTTATCACTTAAAGTAACGCGTAAAACTAGGTTAATTTAAAACAAGCCACTAGTTTATTTGCATTTTGTAGACATGCTTGTTTTGAATACAATTTATCTCCTTGACCCGACACACTTTGTTCTGTCAATAAAAAAAAATGATTCAGGAATAATCATCGTAAGCCATAGGAAGTGTTATAAAAATTAATGAGGTAGAAATGAAACAATCTCATATTTCTGAATGATTTTATAATATCTGTGTAGTTATAAAATCATAAGGATTAATATAACATTTGTGTAAGCAGCATTTATATAACCGTTTTATAATTGCCAATTTCTTAAGGTACTAAAATGTATATAGTATTTTATCCTCAAGAGATAGACATATACCAACGCGGACTTTTCTGTAGACCTATATATATAAGATACACAATACATTATTTTGATATATCTCCAAGACAGCGTTTTCGTTGTAAGCTCCCAGTTTTCCGACATATCCAACAAATATTGTAAATATATAAAAATTGAACAAATTATTTACGAAAGGGAGGACAAGCGAGCGTACCTGGTGTTAAAAGATCACCGCCACCCACATTCTCTTGCAAAACCAGAGGAATCCCAGGAGCGTTTCCAGCCTTTAAGGAAGGTGTAAGCGCTTTTTTTGGAGGTACCCATGTCGTATCGTCCTGGAAAGACCGCACATGGAAGCTCATTCCATAGCTTTGCAGTACGTGGAAGAAAGCTCCTTGAAAAGCGCACACTGGAGAACCGCCACACATCCAGATGGTGGGGATGATATCCTTATTTGTATCGAGTCGCGCGAAGGTGGAATTCGGCGGCAGGAATCAGTTGAAACAGTTCTTCTTAACACTCCCCGTGATAAATACGGTAGATGACGCAAAATAAAGCGACGTCTGTACGCATCGCCAAGTGACACGGCCGCTCACAGAGCACTGGGTCCCGACAATTCGAGCTGTTCTGTGTTGCACGCGGTCAAATGGATCGAGCTGGGGTGCGCTAGACCAGAGATGACAGTTTCTCGCTCGAATCTGTTATTCGCTGGGTTCGGCTTAGTGTTAACAGTGTTTCTGTAGAACTGCATCTTTTAGTAGAAATTGTTACAACATGTCTGTGAAAATATATAATAAATTGCCCATTGAATTGAAAGATTTACTTTTCAAAGTTTTTAAAAGATGACTGCATCAGTGGTTAAATAATAAGTCCTTCTATAGTTCAAATGAATTTCAATTTCAATACAAAATGAATTAGTCTATTTGATAATAATATACCTATGTAAATTAATATACTTTTATGACATTAACTTTGTTAACATTATACATAGGTACTAAATTAATTATTATATTATTTACGTCTCATATTATAATATCTTTAAATTTTAATTTTATAAATATTAATGAAAGCATTGTGAAATCCGACATGTTTCGGTATAACAGTAGTGTTTAGACAATTTTGTAACATATTTTGCATGTCAATTGACGAAACATATTGGATTATCAATAATATTATGTTAAAATTTTAAGTACAATGTTTCCTGCAAATAAAATTTCATTTCATTTCATTTCAACAGTATTTAAATACAAGAGTTCACACATACACTCAGTTTCAAAACACGGTAAAAAAAAAATGGATCTTGCTGAAGTTGACATCCGATTTGGCGACTGTGAAGCGATCTATGCAGTGGCATAGAACATTGATGTAGATTCGGTTATTTACGGGATCCGGAATCTGAATACACCAGCTATTGATCATCTTTGTACTATTGGGCTTTACCAGATATCATCCCCACCATCTGGATGTGTAGCGGTCCTCATGGAGCATTTTTCCACGTACTACAAAGCCGTGGAATGAGCAAGAATGCTTGAGGGACGATACGACATAGGTACCTTCAAAAAAAGCGTGAACACTTTCCTTAAAGGCCAGCGACGCTCCTGTGATTTTTCTGGTGTTGTATATTATGTGATGTTGTAATCGAAATGATTTAAAAGAGTGGCAATGGGTTTCTGGCTACTTCTTCTCATCAACCCTTTACGAAGTAATGACCGACAATACGGGTTTCGCCATGGTCGATCGGCAGGTGATCTTCTGGTATACCTAACACATAGATGGGCTGCGGCTATTGAAAGCAAGGGGGAAGGCCTGGCAGTTAGCCTGGATATAGCGAAGGCCTTTGATCGTGTATGGCACAAGGTGCTCCTCTCAAAACTACCATCATTTGGGCTTCCCGAGAGCTTGTGCAAGTGGACCTCCAGCTTCCTCACTGGGCGCAGCATACAGGTCGTTGTCGACGGATATTGCTCGAACCCGAAGCCCGTGAATGCTGGAGTGCCCCAAGGCTGTGTGCTGTCTCCCACGCTGTTTCTTCTATATATCAATGATATTTTGGACACCTCCAACATTCATTGCTATGCAGACGACAGCACTGGTGATGCCGTATACATGGACCATGCAGGTCTCTCTCGGGAAATCGTCGACCAGTGCCTGAAGAAACTTGTGTCTTCTATCGAGTCCTCTCTTGAGAAGGTCACGGAATGGGGAAAATTGAACCTTGTCCAATTTAACCCCCTGAAGACTCAAGTTTGCGCGTTTACCACTTAAAAAACCCCATTTGTCGTATCACCGCTCTTCGACAATACTTCCCTTAAAGCCTCGCCTAGTATCGGAATACTGGGTCTCGAAATCTCGAGCGATTGCCAATTTCGTGGTCATCTGGAAGGCAAAGCCAAATTGCCTTCAAAGAAACTGGGCGTCATTAATAGAGCACGGCAATACTTCAAGCCGGCCCACATACTAGCGCTCTACAAAGCGCAGGTCCGGCCACACATGGAGTATTGCTGTCATCTCTGGTCAGCCGCACCCCAGTATCAGCTCGGTCCATTTGACCGCGTGCAACTCAGAGCAGCTTGAATTGTCGGGGACCCAGTGCTCTGTGAACGGCTGGATCACTTGGCATTGCGTAGAGACGTCGCTTCATTGTGGGTCTTCTACGGCATTTATCACGGGGAGTGTTCCGAAGAGCTGTTTAACCTGATTACTGCCGCCGAATTCCACCTTCGCACGACACGCCACAAATTAGGATATCATCCTCACCATCTGGATGTGTGGCGGTCCTTCACAGTACGGTTTTCAAGGAGCTTTCTTCCACGTACTACAAAGCTGTGGAATGAGCTTCCTTGTGCGGTGCATCCGGGACGATACGACATGGGTACCTTCAAAAAAAGCGCATACACCTTCTTTGAAGGCCGGCAACGCTCCTGTGATTCCTCTGGTGTTGTAAGAGATTGTGGGCGGCGGTGATCACTTAACAACAGGTGACCCGTACGCTCGTTTGTCCTCCTATTCCATAAAAGTAGCAGTAAATTCAATAAGAATATTTTTTTTGACTACATGAATAAAGTGATTTTGATTTGAATGAAACAAACAAACTTTACTAAGGTTATATTCAGTACCCGTTTTTGGAGTGTACCTTTCCTCCCTCTTTGTATACTTTACTGATTTTACCAGCAGACACAACCGGAGGTCCAGCGTTCAAAACCGAATCTCGAATCTTATGTCCCCATTTCTCCTGTAAATGAAAAACTCATCAAATCTTAAATTTAAATTTTGATTCACAAGAAATCTTTTTATATTCAATTTAAAAATCTATTAGTTGCTGCCAGCGATGTCGTCCACTTGGACGCTATTAAAACCACCAGTAGGAGGCTCCTTTGCACAGAAAGCCGGCTAGATTATTAGTACCATAACGGCGCCTATTTCAGTGCCGTAAAGCAGTAATGTATAAACATTACTGTGTTTCGGTCTGAAGGGCTAGTGAAATTCCTGGGCAAATGAGACTAATGATCTTATGTCTCAAGGTGACGAGCGCGAGTTTTTTCAAGAATCCCGAGTGGCACTGTATTGTAATTGGCAGGGCGTATCAGTTACAATTCGGCCCTTATTATGATAAAAAAAAATAATATGAATTTAAACTGATTTGGAATTCTTATTGATGTCACTACCACAGCTTCATGCACACGTGGATCTCTGAGAGAGAAAATTCAGCGCAAAAAAACTCTGAGCTATATATTTTGCGCTCGCTTACAAAAAAATATAGAATTTACGTTCAAGTAATTATGTAGGCTTATAAAATTACAAATAATAATTTCCATGAGTATTGTAACAATATAAAACACTGTTTAGAGCAAAATGGTGATAATTTTTAAACGTACTTATGTACTGGCAATAAATTAAATAAATAAATATAAGAATGACCTGACCAAATGAGTGACTGTCAATAAGAATGACGCTATAGTATAACTATATGCTTAAAGTATAAGTATAAAATTTGTGTAGATGCAGTTGAACTGATTCTCTCTGCTCGTTGGACAACGTATGGTACATACTGAAGCGTTTTATATGAATAACACTTAAAATGACCGCAGTCTCCACAATTTGGAATCTCTTATCGTTTATAAGTATGTTACAAGAACTGTGTTTGGTTTGATAAACAGTAAACTATATATTGTTGAAATAAGAATATTTGTTCCAAGCCAACGTACCTTATGCATATTAATAATGATATATCAACAACCTACCCTAAAAAATAAAAAAATGCCAAAACATTAATTTCTTTTAAGGCGAGTCGAAGGCATAAACTCCATCTTTAAGAAACGTTTCAATAAAATAAGTTGGTTGTTTAATGTTTTATCTATTTGCCTGAGATTTTATTGCATTGTATGCCTACCAAAATCATTGTTTGTAAGTACCTACCGTAATTGTTAAAATGTTAGTTTCTCATGTGAGTGACAATAGGTCTTAATGAGAATAAAATTATTTAAAAGGCATAAAAAGGCATAAAAGGCATTTATTTTCTCAAAATTGATTCCTTTAGAATTCTTTTTGATGTCATTTCTTATACTACTAGATACTACTACCGCTTCGGAAACAAATGGCGCTCTGAGAGAGAAGAAGCGGCGCAAGAAACTCTCCCAGCATTCTTTTTTTTTGCGCTCTTTTCAATAAAAATATACAATATTGTACAGTTGCTATAAAATAATCACAATCTAGTCCCAGGCTGTCCTTTAAACCTATATCTCGTCTGTTTAATTATATTAAGTTTTAATGAATTACATTTTATTATAAAAATACTAAAAAACAAAAACCTGATTAATAAATACTCACAACTTCTTTGAATAATGACCATCTAGGCACTGCAGAAGAAAATGCTAAAACACAAACAAAAACGAAGAAAAACACCTGTGAACAATTCATTTTTCTTTTGGAAAATATGTGCCAGTCTTAACTTATTCGTAGTTGCTTTGCTTACAAAAGTAACATGAAATAACCACAATTGTACTAAGTAATGGTTATAGCAGACGTAATGAAAGAATAATTAGATTTGGCTTCCAAGTGGATCACAATAATTAACGTTGCACACTGAAGCAAAATTGATTGTTAATGTTACCGCTAATGTTACTGAAGAATTTTTATACAAATATCATTAAAAATCATTATTTTATTAATAAAATATATTGACATCCACAGTCACTTGTAGTAATAAAAATATTTATTTGTTCTTCTTATTTAACTAGAACCAATAGAAATAATATAATCCCGGCGAAAAGTGTTAAATCATTTGGTTTAGTTATTGCACAAAAACCTTCCACAAAATCTCAACCGTTTAGTTACCTTTGCAACGTTTATACCACTTTTTGGGCAATTTCATCATCAGCATATTGGCCTGAAGACGTTCCCTGAGGATCTCCACGATTATCGGTCCTGCGCTAGCCTCATCGCACGCATTCCGATCTTGACTAACATCGTCGGTCCATCTTGTCTACCAACACTACGTCTTCCGGTACGTGGTCGCCATTCTAGGACTTTACTGCCCCAACGGTTATCTTTGGTCTATGTGCCCTGCCTAATCCCACTTCAGTTTTGCAATCAAGGACTGTATCGGTGACTTTGGTTCTCCTACGGATCCCCTTTCTGATTCGAACTTCGCAGGGTTTAATTGTTAATTATTATTATATGTTTTTAAACTATTATCTTTAAGATTATAATTATTATGACGGGTACTCACGATATATTATGTTTTATTAATTTTAGGCCGATATTTCGATCCAAATGCAATGTATCGTGGTCGCGGCGGAACTGCGGAGGCGGCGAGAAACTCTTGACACTTGACACTAATATCTCAACGTCACCAAAGAAAATGATATACAGTAATTTCATAAGTTGACGTTTTTTTCTCCGCTCTATTCAAGAACTCTATTTCTTTGTCTAATTTTTCCACTTTTATTATTAAGATTTTTCTGTCAATAAGGAAATTAATTTCTCTTAAATTTTATTCAAGATATTTTATGTGATAGATGCCTAAACTTGTGCTGTTCGGGTAAAAATTATTTGTTGGCAGCACTGATTGCTTATACCTGACATATCCCTGAACTTTTCACTTTAGTGATGTCAGTTCGGTCTTGATTATAAAAACTTTTTTTTTATGAAATTATCCAGATGAGCAGGACGTTCATTTAATGGTATTTGATTCGCCCTGCGAACTACAATGCAGTGCCGCTCAGGATTCTTGAAAATCACAAATATTCTGAGCGGCAATACAATAGCGCTAATTAAGTTTTATTTAAAATATAATTATTTAAAAAATACTTAACACGTCTATTAAACCAATAATAAACTACTAACTAATTACATTCAATATATACTTATATCAAGCTTACAAATAAATATTCCCAACTCTTACGTATGTGGAATGGCACATAAAGCTAATTTGGGTAGGGCTGTCACTCTTAAGTCTTAACTCGCTCGTCACCTTGAGACAATAATGTTTACACATTACTGCTTCACGGCAGAAACAGGCTCCGTTGTGGTATCCATAATCTAGCCGGCATCCTGTGCAAGGATGGCACCCTCCCACGGATTGTAGTCTAAAATGTATTCAATTAGATTTAGGTCATAGCTCAGGTAAGGCTGCGCAATTTGATGGATTTATTTATCCTGTTAATACACTGACGTAATGGCTGCAACATTTGGCCTACTATAATCTTGCATTGAGTGAAAATCTGAGTCGATTCTAGGTCTAAACTTAAAATAGATTTTGAGCTCAGGCATAGTATACAAAATACCTATTCTTGATTACTAGTACGTCTCTTATAGGTCTTAAAAGAAGCGACATGGTTCTAGGTGCTATCTTCATCTCCCGAGATAAAATCTTTTTCTTTTGGACAATATTTCTTCGAATTCTCTCCTTTACTACTTTGATCAACTTTTTCGTACGAACACCACGTGGACGGCCAGATCTTTTTCTGTCACAAACAGAAGAGGTGTGGACAGTTTTAAAAATTGCATTTGGCTCCATGCCTACTTTGTGTAATGCGATTCGGTTCTCTTTATCACCCCACTCCATTTTAATATCGCAAAATATTGTACAGTGTATTGGCGCAAAAATGAGAAAGCTCAATGAATAATCATATAAAAATAACAGATTCCAAATCCAAATGTAATATTTTGTTTATTTTTAATTGTAACAGTATTTATAACCAGACTAAGTATGACATAGGCACACTCACACAAGAATCCGCAGCGACGAGGCCCCTAAGCGGTTTTCGCGGTCAAAACATGTCGAGTGTCACGTTGTTATAATATGTCTCGTCTCCATCAAAACTCCAGTTTTCGTTTTTTAAACTATAAAGTAGTATAGTATATAAGAATGATTTATTGTTATGTTATAATTATAATTAGTAGGTATTTGAATTATAAGTCCGTGAGATCGATTTAAAAAAAATTCGTGAACATAATTCACAATTTACACTAAGATGGCAGCTGCAATATTTATTATTATTTTTTATAAGTGTGGTTTAAAGGTTTTCTACAATGTTTTTTTATATTTATTTATTTTGGACAAAAATACTTACCTACATTTGTTTTGTCATGGTTTTCGTGAGTGTTGAAACTAAACCAATAACAGCTAGTGCTGTCAAAATGAAAATTCAAGATGGCGGCTGCAAAAAATTATCAAGTTTTTCCTCACGCGTGTCTTTTCATGGCTTTCGAGGGTGCTGAAATAGATAGTGGTGTCAGAATGTAAATCCAAGATGGTGCCTGCATAAAATTTACAATTTTTGCATCATGGGTGTCGTTTTCATGGTATTTGAGGGTGCTCAAACTGATAGTGCTGTCAAATTGTAAATCCAAGATGGCGGCCGCATGCTATTGACAATTTTTTCTTCATGAGTGTCATTTTCATAGATTTTGAGGGTGTTGAAACTGATAGTGTGGTCAATGTAAATCCAAGTTGGAGCTACATGGAATAATCAACTTTTTATCGTGAGTTGAGAGGGTGTTGTTTTCATGATTCTCAAGAGTATTGAAGCCAATAATGTAATATATATAATATATCTATAATGTATCGTTATCGATGTTATATATTATTATATCGATAATGTAACTTTTGAAATAAAATTGTGTGTCCACCGACACTCCCAATAATCTGAAAAATGATATCCATATTGATTTTATTGATAATTTCACATCCGCCATCATGGATATTGAAATGGGTGTCATATATGTAATTGACACTACCGAAAATCTCGAAAATGATACCCAATTTGATTTTATTGTAAAAGTCACATCCGCCATCTTGGATCCCAAAATAGATGTCATATTCGTTATTGACACTCAGAAAAACAATAATTGCTTCGTCTAGACAAATTCGTGGGATGACTGTAGAGAAGACTGTGGTAGAAGTGAAACTTCAACGGACAAAGTTTAAAAATACGTATCCCGTCAATATTTCAAATAAAATATTTCAACGAAAATTAAAAAAAATATATTCTAAAAAAATATTTCCAAGAAAAACATTCAATAAAATGTTGTTTAAAAATATCACATAACAGTCATCATGTAGACTTTATTGCATTATACACTGTATAGCTATCATACATACACTATTTATAAAAATCTTACGCTTTTTACTTTTTACGCTCCGCAACGCCCCATAAGGTACTTCGTTCCAAAACTCTTATTTTAAAGTCGGTTAGAAAAGTAACCTGAAAACCCTATCGCTTCAATACAGTGTACGCACACGTAGGTAAGTATTTTATCAACAAGGCTTAGTTTCCCTACTGATACATATGTTTACTGTGACATAGGTATAGAAATTGAGCAATTTATGTTTCTAAAGAAGTTACAAAAAATAGAAACTCATTTTCCTCAGGCATTGAGTTAAGTTTTGACTATGTTCTTTACTAATAAAACGGATCTGCACTGTACAGTGGCAAATGTTTGAATTGTGAAAATAACAAATATTATAACCACTATATTGAATACACGATGTATTAAATTTAATAAATAATTGTTATAAATAAACGTAATATTTACTTTTATTTTCTTCAATTTGGTGCATTGAGCCAACACAGGAATATCATTAATAAACATATCACTTCTAGTACATGGAGATTTATCGACTAATTTCATAGTGCAATACTACATACAATTTAAAAAAATCAATCATATATGCTTTCCCAAATTCGTTAAAGAAGTAATACTTCGCAAACTTGATCAGCCATTTTTTAGGCCAGGGTTAAACCCGATTACCAATTGAATTATTCTAAGCTATCTAACGAGACATAGAGACGAGAGGTATAAAACACATTTTCGAATACAATCAAATATAATTTATTTGAAACTAATTTTGATGTAATTAAATAAGTAACTTAAGAGATACACTATATGAAGCTTCAGGAAATTTGGTAAATTTGGTGATAATCCCAAATACTTAAAAATTCCAATGTGCCAATACTTTTAATTTAGTGTCGTCGTAAATTTAAACTCATTCCAATATATCTTCCCATACTCGTCGTATTTTTCTATCCTGAAATAAAAATGTCACACTATTAGTTAAGATCTGATTCGAAACACATCAAACACATCACTAGTGCTGTCGTCTGCATAGCAATATATGTTGGTGGTGTCCAACATATCATTGACACATTCTAGCGCTCTACAAAGCGTAGGTGCGGATTCAAATAGAGTATTGCTATCGTCTCTGGTCTGGCGCACCCCAGCATCAGCTCGATCCCATTTGGCCGCGCGCAACGCAGAGCAGCTTAAATTGTCGGGGAACTAGTGCTGTGAGAACGTTTGCATTACTTGGCGTTGCGTAGAAACGTCGCTTCATTGTGTGTCTTCTACCGCATTTATCACGGGGAGTGTTCCGAAGAGCTGTTTCACCTGATTACTGCCACCGAATTCCACCTTAGACGACATGCCAAAAGTTATGATATCATCTCCACCATCTGGATGCACTGTGCGGTTTTCAAGGAGCTTTCTTCTACGTACTACAAAGCTTTGGAATCAGCTTCCTTGTGCGGTGTTTCCGGGACGATACGAGGTAGACCTACAAAAAAAGCGCGTACACTTTCCTTATAGACTGGCAATGCTTTTGTGATTCCTCTGGTATAGCAAGAGAACCGAGCGAATCTTATTCGCAGTGTTGGCTAGCATTAAGAGTGGCGACAGAAACAGCGCGTCACCCTCCGGAAATCATTTTGTATTAAAAATAAATCTCATACACCAACATAAGAAACTCAACATAAAAATATAATTCCATTTATAAAAAATAAAAATAAACACTGCTATAAAAAGGTCACACAACATTGAGGAGCAGTGCAATCACTTTAGTGCCGCCAATCGGATGCCCACTCAGTATAGATTTGATATCATTTCATTTTATTACGTAAACAAAAACTAATGCCTTACATAGAAGTATGAATTTATTTGATTAGTTTGTTACTGTTAGAATTTAGGTACAGCTTTGTTCTAAATATTCGACTATTTTGAAGCTTTCTTATATTATTAAAATTGATTTATTATTATACTTTCATAAAGTTAAGTGAAAAAAGTGGTGTAAATAATAGTGCTCGAAAATCTTATAAGCACGTGGGTACTAAGTAAGTTACAATTCATACATTAATATGACATGTATTGTATGTATAAACATATGTGACTTGAATTTTTAAATATTGAATTATCTATATAGTTCATACAAATTTATATGAGCTATGCACATAATTAAATGTTTAATTGAATATGGAGAGTATATATAGCGCATTTCACGCCAAATAGACAATTTTTAAACTCACCTATTATTTAATTTTTTAATATCTATAATTTTTTTTTAAGTTATTATTTTCTATTAACAATTTTTTTAGTATCAGTTATAATAATTAATGATTCGGTACTATTAATGATGTAATTATGTAAGATCTACTTAAATGTAAAATATTTGATATATAATATTATATATATTAGTCGTAAAAGATGTAAAAAAAATAAAAGTATATATATTCTTTAAGAATTTTCGTTAATGCATTTATTTACCCTTACATATTATGTCGATCTTTTTTAATTAATACGCTTTTATTATCTTCTGCTGTATGTCTGTTTCTAACCGACTCCGAACCGATGTATATCATATATTTTTGTTAGTTATATCACTGTCTTATTTTAGAAGTTACAGGGGGGGGGGACACATTTTACCACTTTGGAAGTGTCTCTCGCGCAAACTATTCAGCTTAGATTTTTTTTTATTAAAAACTTCAATATTATTTTTGAAGACCTATCGATAATTACCCACACGTATGGGTTCGATGAAAAAAATTTTTGAGTTTCAGTTCTAAGCATGGGGAACCCCCAAAATTTATTGTTTGTTTTTATTTTTGTATAAAAATCTTTTTTTTTTTTTATTAGGTTCACTAAACGGGATACACTCTTTATGTTGTATAAAACAGAAAAGTATGTTACCATGTTGGGGCGAGTGCCTCCTTCTGGAAGTGAACACAGCATGCTTTTAAATGTGTTCTAGATTTTATATAAAACTAAAAACATTAACTTAAGCTAGATGAACACAATTCAACCCCACAGTCCCCAAGCCAATAATCCGCTTTTTCTAGCAGAAGTCTTCTAAACCTAGGGACTGACGGATTGAATATGTCTACCTTCTGACAGACTTCATTATACAGAGAATCTTAAAGCGGTTCACAGAAAATATCTACTTAGCAAGTCTCAACAGTATAGTTCTTATAGTTTCAGAAAAAATTTGGCTGTGACACGGACATACAGACAGACATGACGAATCTATAATGGGTTCCGTTTTTTTCCATTTGGCTACGAAACCCTAAAAATGGCTATAAGAATAATCTGAATCGTCTACAGAGCACCTATGGCAGAGAACACTTATAATCAGGTGTTACAAAATATCCTTTCCATCCTGTGCTATAAAAAAAGTTACATGCGTAATAAGATTGCATATATGGTATAAACGTGGAGTGATCGTTTAATATTTATTGCTTTAGATAAGAAACCTATGAATAACTTCATTAATATTAGTGTTTAACATCATAAACTCGTTAATGACTTGCTGTATGTTTTTATGATTATTTATAATTGTTTTAGATATGTTCAGTTTAATCAAGTTTATTTTTAAATGTTTGAAGTTATACATCTTTGGGCGCGTTATGAAAAAATTATGAGAGTGAAATTTTAAGATACGCGCGCATCACTGTAACACAAAAATAACAGCGTGAAGTTGGTTCCTCAAATTTTCAGACGTTTGCGTCATTCTTTTTTTTTTGGTTTCTTCGTCCATTATTAGGACAGGCAAAGGGTTCAAGCCCGTACAGCCGTATTCGTTATTTAATAATTAATTGTAAAAGCCATCTTTGCAAGGTTTTTATAAAATTGGTCTTTCTAAAAACGTAGAATAGCACG
Organism: Leptidea sinapis; assembly: GCF_905404315.1. NCBI lineage: Eukaryota > Metazoa > Arthropoda > Insecta > Lepidoptera > Pieridae > Leptidea > Leptidea sinapis. Next base: position 6,173,675 of record NC_066268.1, read on the forward strand.
AGGAATAAATCATTTTAATGATTTTTGCTTCGTTAGGCCAAAGAAGTATAACTTTTTGCGTGCATACATAAGTACAGACACACTTTTCTATATTCAATTGTTAGTAATACTTTTATTAAGATAAATAATAGTTTAAATATTACTTACCCAATTGCGTCTAAAATTATTATGGCGATGAGGACCTAATCCCATACCTGGATAAGCGTTAGTTTAACCCAAAGTCATCAAAATAATAAAAAAGAAAAAGTAATACTTTAAGAAATACATTACGTTTGTAACGAAGAAACTCCCAAACACGAATACCAATTTATAATCGACTTTACAAATTTATATAACAGTTAAATAGACATCAAAATTTTATTTGTTAAATAAAATATTTATTAGTAATATTTACATTTATTTATTCCTTACGGAATCCTTGTTCTAACTGTTTAAATCACTTCAAAATATTATAAAACAAAGTCTGTCTGTTCGCAATAAACTCAAAAATTTGTGCACCGATCTGCATGCTGTTTTCACCAATAGTTTCAGCAATAGTTCTCGAGGAAGGTTTTAGCATATATCTTATTAATTTTTTGTCTAAATTGTGTATATCTAAACGGTATTTGTTGGAGAAGTCGGACAAAAATAAGCCGTCTGGGAGTTTTCAACGAAAGCTCTGTCCAAACCCTTTGAGATATAACAAAATAATGTATGGTGCAATTGTAGTCTTTTATAGTTCTTCAAAAAAGTCCGCGATGGCGTATATCCTACCTTAAGGATAACATACTATGGGTGACCCAAAATTAACAGAACATAAACAGAAAACTCAGAAAACTCCATCCCATGGAAATTATGGACATTAAATAAAAATATAGATTTTTCTCCATTTTTAACTAGTTTTTGGTTATTGTGTTTAAATTTAGATATGTTTGTCGATATCAATCGTGTCGTCATAATATCATATCTTAGTCACATTAAAAAATTATAACACGATTGCCCCAATTTATCTTAGAACAACACTTTTTACAAATTTACCAGAGTACCTTGGCAAGTGCCATTAAAATTTGGCGCCTTTTTAACAGGATTATAAAATGGTACAATACTTGTTAATGCTAAAAATATTGTTACATAATAAAAAGCTTGAAGTAATCCGATTTTATGTGATTCCAGTTTACTTACCTAAAATGTTTTTGAATCTCACAAACTCTTTGGTGCTCCTTAATACTAAACTAGCAGCCCGCTCCGGCTTAGCACGAGTATAAAATATATAGCCTATGTCATTCACTGAAAAAATTATTAAAAACGATCCAGTAGTTTTGATTTATTCATTACAGCCCGTGGCCCGCACGCGTTAAATTTAGAGTAAAACAATTCTCCTTTCGCTAAACCATGTAGATTTCCTGCTATCCTTGGAATATCTAAATTCATACACTTCATTTTTACTTATTTACCTTTTACATTTTTAACTATTTATTTATTTTTACAACAATTAATATATTACAGCGCTATTTTATAGGCACGCTAGCGCTGTCCCGGCCAGGTCGGAACCGCCGCAAACGCTACGCCCCGCAATTTTTAAATCTGTAATATCTTCGAAAATATTCATTTAAATGATATAATAATGTAAAGGGCCATATAGATCTATAGTTAATCAAAAATGCATTTCACGTATTTAATTAGATAAGGATTAATGCCGTAGGAAACACTGCATACATTAAATACGATCAACTAGTAGTAAAGGAAGGGGCCCTAATCAATGAAAAGAGAAAAAGGGACCAATTAACCTCGCCGGACAATCAAAATAAAGCTAAAAAGATGACAGTAACCAACAGTTCTATAATAAAGGAAAATAGAAAAAACACATTCGATTTGATGAGACCAAGGTCAAGCTCAATTACTAATATTTCATATAACTCTAAGTAGCAACTAAACATTAGCAACCAGAGACAGGACGACCCCAATCCGGCTGGTCACCGTGGGGTTGCACGACCCCCCCATAAAAATGCATCCTTACATCAAAATAGGAATTACAATAAGATTTACATTGCAACTTTAAATGTTCGAACGTTAATGTCAGACAGCAGACTACAAGAACTAGAAGAAGCGATAGCACATATAAAATGGGACGTTATAGGTCTTTGTGAAGTAAGAAGAAAAGGAGAAGAGATAAGAGAATATAAGAAATACATTTTTTACTATTATGGTAAAAAGAAAGGTATATATGGAATGGGATTCCTGGTAAAAAAAAAACATTTAAAAGGAAAAATAATTAGTTTCCAAGGAATATCAGAAAGAATCGCCGTACTCAACATTCGATTAACAAAATCTAAACATCCATGGTCGATTATCCAAGTACATGCACCCTGCGAAGAAGATACAGAGCTAGCGAAAGATGAATTCTACAAAGATATGACTGAGTTAATGCAAAAGAAGAACTTTATTGCCATGGGTGACTTTAACGCCAAGGTTGGTAGGAAAACAAACAAAGACGAATTTGTTTTAGGTGAGTACAGTAGTGGCTACAGAAACGACAACGGGCAAAGACTCATAGAATTTTCCTTTGCTTACAATTTAAAAATAATGAACAGATTCTTCAAAAAGCGAAAGTCGAGAAAGTGGACATGGCTTGCACCGAATGGTAGAGATACAAATGAAATTGATTTTATATTAACAAGAGAAAAACAATTATTTAATGACATTAAGTATAGACATAATGACATGAAGTAGTTAATAAGTTAAATTTCAAAACAGATCATAGAATGGTAAGAGGAGTTACACAAGACATAAACAATAAATCAAGAAAACATATTATATATTCTAACACAAAAAGTACAATAACATCACCGATACTACACATAATATTGAATGATCTAGAGACAACACTAAATGAAACAAAAGACGCTAAAAAAGTGCAGGAATAATATAATCTTCTGGAAAATAAACTTATAAACATAAACAAATTGAATACAAAAAAAGTGAAGAAAAATAAGTTAGGAGAAGAAACGTTAAAACTGATCTAAGAGAGAAATAAAATGTTAGACAAAAGAAAAGATAACAAACAAAACATAGCATGTATTAGTAAGAAAATTCAAGGAACGATTTGAAAACATAAAAAAACAGAGAGACTGAGAGTTTTGAAGGATCAAATAGAAAAACAGTTGGAATTAAGAAAGGTCTAAAACAATTAAAAGAATACACACAATGGATACCCAACATGAAAACTAAAAACAAGAAGAAAAACGAAAAAATTACAACAAAGAGACTATCAATAGCGAAAGTAGCGACAGATTTTTACAAAAACTTATATACGAAGACAGACAGAATAACACAAGAAGAAGATAAGGAAGCTTACGATGAAGAAGAAGAAACACCTTGTTTACTAGAATCTGAAGTGGTAAAAGCTATAACATCACAAAAAAGCGGAAAAGCTCCTGGAGAGGATAAAATATCTAACGAACTACTAAAACAGTCCTTACCTGCGATATCCAGATACATGACCCATCTTTTCAACGAAATAGTGGCAACTGAAAAAATACCGACTCAATGGACGAAATCAACCATTATCCTGTTACACAAAAAAAGGTGACGAAAATGAAATAAATATTTATAGACCTATAAGCCTCATTTCGAATCTATACAAGGTGTTTTCAAAAATAATACTCGGGTGAATATCAAAACACCTGGAAGAAAACCAACCGAGGGAGCAAGCTGGATTTCGTGCCGACTGTTCTACCATCGACCATATCCATGTTGTGAAGCAAGTAACTGAAAAGCTCAATGAATACGGACAACTGTATTATATGGCATTCGTCGATTACAATAAGGCTTTCGATTCGCTGAGTCACACTTATATCTGGAAAACGCTAGAAAACCAAGGTATAAAAGGAAAATATATAAAAATCATAAAAGAAATTTACAAAAACACCACAGCAACAGTCCAACTTGAGCAACAAGGTGAAGAACTTAGAGTTCAAAAAGGCGTAAGGCAAAGCGATCCACTTTCCCCAAAACTCGTCACAGCTGTGCTGGAAAATATATTCAAGAATTTAAACTGGGGAAATTTTGGAATGAACATTAATGGATTGAACCTAAATCACTTAAGATATGCCGATGATATAGTCATTTTTGCTAAGAAACCGTGCATACTACAAACTATGTTGCAACAATTAGATTTTGAAAGCAGGAAAGCAGGTTTATCCATAACTAAGACTAAATTAATGACAAATGCCGCAAAGGAAAATATAGTAATAGGACAAGAAGTTGTAGAATATGTAGATGAATAAACATAATATATATTTAGGACAAATAATTTCAATAAAAGACCAGTATTCTAAGGAAATAGAAAGAAGAATAAGCAACACTTGGAAACGCTACTGGTCTCTAAAAGAAATAGTTAAAAATGAAACAATTCCTATGGCAATAAAAAGCAAATTATATAATACATGTATTCTACCATGTCTTACTTATGGATGTCAAACTTGGCCTGCGACAAGCAAACACAACCAAATATTAGCAGTTTGTCAACGCAACATGGAAAGAAGTATGCTTAACATAAGACTACGAGATCGATGGACAACTGCAAAAGCAAGGAAAAGAACAAAAGTCAGTGACGTGTTACGAAAAATATGAAAACTTAAATGGAACTGTACTGGACATATAATGAAGATGAACAAAGAGAAATGGACTAAGGATGTAATAGAGTGGTATCCGAGGAATGGGAAAAGAAAACGAGGAGGTCAAATCAAAAGATGGGAAGATGATTTACCAAAGGGATGGAGAAGGTTAGCCAGAGATAGAGAGACGTGGGGGGAGGCCTATGTCGACAGACAACCTGACCAACTACAGAAAAATATTTTTTTAGTAAATAATATGTAACATATTTTTAAGTATAGCATATAAGTTGAAAATGTGGAAAGGTCAGTGAATAAAGGCTTTTATTATTATTATTATTATTATTATTATTATTATTATTATTATTATTATTATTATTATTATTATTATTATTATTATTATTATTATTATTATTATTATTATTATTATTATTATTATTATTATTATTATTATTATTATTATTATTATTATTATTATTATTATTATTATTATTATTATTATTATTATTATTATTATTATTATTATTATTATTATTATTATTATTATTATTATTATTATTATTATTATTATTATTATTATTATTATTATTATTATTATTATTATTATTATTATTATTATTATTATTATTATTATTATTATTATTATTATTATTATTATTATTATTATTATTATTATTATTATTATTATTATTATTATTATTATTATTATTATTATTATTATTATTATTATTATTATTATTATTATTATTATTATTATTATTATTATTATTATTATTATTATTATTATTATTATTATTATTATTATTATTATTATTATTATTATTATTATTATTATTATTATTATTATTATTATTATTATTATTATTATTATTATTATTATTATTATTATTATTATTATTATTATTATTATTATTATTATTATTATTATTATTATTATTATTATTATTATTATTATTATTATTATTATTATTATTATTATTATTATTATTATTATTATTATTATTATTATTATTATTATTATTATTATTATTATTATTATTATTATTATTATTATTATTATTATTATTATTATTATTATTATTATTATTATCATTATTATCATTATTATTATCATTATTATTATCATTATTATCATTATTATTATCATTATTATTATTATTATTATTATTATTATTATTATTATTATTATTATTATTATTATTATTATTATTATTATTATTATTATTATTATTATTATTATTATTATTATTATTATTATTATTATTATTATTATTATTATTATTATTATTATTATTATTATTATTATTATTATTATTATTATTATTATTATTATTATTATTATTATTATTATTATTATTATTATTATTATTATTATTATTATTATTATTATTATTATTATTATTATTATTATTATTATTATTATTATTATTATTATTATTATTATTATTATTATTATTATTATTATTATTATTATTGTTATTATTATTGTTATTATTATTGTTATTGTTATTGTTATTGTTATTGTTATTGTTATTGTTATTATTATTATTATTATTATTATTATTATTATTATTATTATTATTATTATTATTATTATTATTATTATTATTATTATTATTATTATTATTATTATTATTATTATTATTATTATTATTATTATTATTATTATTATTATTATTATTATTATTATTATTATTATTATAATGCTGTATTGGTAAAATCGCTTCGAAATTTAGCCATTATTTGTCGTAAAAAGCAAATGACAAAAAAATGATACACACTAGAAACCACAAAATTAACAGCATTTCTCCACTATTTAATGGATATTATTATACATATGAACCTTCAATCACTCTATCTATAAAAAAAAACCGCAACAAAATCCGTTGAGTAGTTTTAAAGATTTAAGCATACATAGGGATATAGCGACAGACTTTGTTTTATACTATGTAGTGATTATATCATTTGGTTGTTGTTTTGTTTGAGTCGGAAACAGTCGTACGCAGACAGTAACAGATATAAAGATGGTTTTCATCCATTCAAAACTCGATTCGATTCGATAGGTCAAAAATGTTCACCGGCAAAATATGGTTTTCCCCACGCCAAATTGTATTCAATGTGTGCATGTAACTTATATTTAGAAATAATATTTTCACTTCTCATGCTCTGAAACTGCTTATTTGTGCACGATAGGCTGCACAAAATTGATTTTTGTGCACAAGTGCATAAACATATTATCTACTCATAACTGTATCTATATTAAGGCAAAGAATAAGAGCCATACAGCCGAACACAATAAAAAGTTCAGAGATAGAATTTGTTATTTTATAATATTTACTTTAATTTATTTGGCTCATGTGTTTTTAAGACACAAAAGATATAAAAATTAAAATTAAAATACGGTATGTTATTTAAATAATTGAAAAAAAAAATATAAAATTAATTTAATAGTAGGCTGTATAGGTGTGGAGCCTAAGCCTGATATCAATGTCGTAAGATTTAAAAAAAATAAGGCGGGAAACTGGTCTTCTTTTTCATGCGTTTATTAATTTCTTCAAATTTGCTAAAATTGTTAAAAATGTACATGTTATACTACTGTTTCATTTCCTCGTTATCGAAATGCAAAGCAGAGTTTATAACTCGTCCACAAAACCTTTTTATCCGAGACTTTTAGACTGATAGTAATGTCGAGGATAAAAATGGTTCGTTTTGTGCACTCGTTGTAAGATCTACTATTTTCTATCTGAAATTAAGTTTTTAAGTTTTTTTTTATTGAATTTGTGCTAAATAATAAATGTTAAATATACAAAAGTGCAATAAATACGCGCGAAATATAAAACAGCGAAACGCAATGCTATTGGTTGAAGCGCAGTGTGACGTCAAAGTCTAGATAAACATAAACAATTGTATTGTTCCTAGATATTATTTTCGGTATTTAGCGATATATTAAATTATATGTTGGTTTTTTATTATTCAATGAGCTGTATAATTATTATTTACAAGTACTGAAAGTGGTTTTGTTAAAACGCAATCAGATAATCTTCTAAAAATAGATGCGTTTATGATGTTGACTGTTTGATGACGTGTTTTTGTGTTTCGAACCCAGATTTTATTTCTCAATTCATATTTTCTCACATTAATTTCTAATACTTAACAATATATTAATGTCGAAAATATAATTTAATTGGAATTACCATATCAATTGCTATTTCTGTTATTAAAGATCTCGTATAATATGATTCTCGTTGAAATCAATGTTAAGATTCTCTTTTAAGTTTTTTTATTTTTAAAGTAAAAAATAATAACTATAAACTAAATAAAGAAATTCATATTGATTGAACTCAATTCAAATTTGGTAGGTACCTTAAATATATACCACAGCAATATAAGCAAGTTGTTGATGATACTTTATCTCTTCACAATGATTTTTTGTTTGGATGTGATTCCAGAAGATGAATAAATATTGTATCTGTGATCAAGTTTGTATTATGATACATGTGTAAAAATTGACAATTTAGTCTGGCCTTAAATACTGTTATAATTATTAAAAATATTACATTTGAATTTGGAATCTGTATTTTGAAAACGTCAATTATGTTAGTTATTTATTTTCCATGTGCATTCAAGATTCTAATAAAAAATTTTTTACGCGCTCCATTAAAAACAGATCATAATTAAATTTTATCAAGTTTTTTTTGTTACCACATCATTGTGTGAGTCATAATCACGTAAAACTTCGCTGAACTATGTGCCCTTAAACACTTGAAGTCCATTTACTCGTATTTACTTGTCTGCCAAAAGCCTCCCAATAGTTATACCAGGATAAAAATATGAACCCAACGTTTGCATATTATGGGACCGATACTTTGTAATAAATAAATACCTTAAGGTCGAATTTAGGTCCCATTCAAAGATGTTATAATATAAGCAAGTTGTTGAAGGTACTTTATCTCTTCTCATTGGTTTTTTTGTTTGGATGTGAGGACAAGCGAGAGTACGGGTCATCTGATGTTAAAAGATCACCACCCACATTCTCCTGAAATACCAGAGGAATCGCAAGAGTGTTGCCGGCCCTTTAAAAAAAGCGCTTTTTTTGAAGGTACCCATGTCGTATCGTCTTGAAAACACCGCAGAAGGAAGCTCATTCCACAGCTTGGTTTTATGAAAGACGCACTGTGGAGAAACGCCACACGTATATGCCACAATCAAACAGCTCTTCGGAACACTCCCCATGATAAATGCGGTCGAAAACACACAATGAAGCGCAACGCCAAGTTATCTAGCAGTTCACAGCACTGCGTCACCGACAATTCGAGCAGCTCTGCGTTGCACTCGGTCAAATGGTTACTGTTCATACCAGTTTGCTCGAATAATTTTAGTCTCTAGGAACTCTTACTTATCTAGTGCACTTTTCGAAGTATCTTTGGCACCAGAAAATATTTTTAAGTAAGTTTTTGCCATTGGTCAATTATTTTATATATCACAAAATGTAATTAAATTTAATACATTTCACAAGAATCGTTACTTATCTGTTTACACAAGACAAGTGCCGACCCGACAATTGCGCCCGCTCATTGTATGAATTATCACTATATGTAATGAAATGTCATGGACTGAATTAAGTATTAAGTTGTATTGCGAATTTATAGGCATTTCTAGGTAAAAAATAGGTTCTAAATAAGTAATCACCAACATATTATATACTTAAATTTTCTCTGAAACACGCTGCATCTAATGGTACAATAATTATTCTGATCGGTTCAGTATTTTTCGCAGTATAACCGAACGAAAAAAACCGGCCATACATTTATTAGTACAATATAGATTCTTGGGATAGACTCTGACGTCACAGAAACCCCGCGCAAAAAATCAAATTTAAGTATTTTTAAAATTCATGCATATACCCTATTATGCATAAGTTGTTATGTACGTATATATATAAGTAAGTATAAGTTTTTAACTGTCCCGCGGGAACTCTTTAATTTTCCGGGATGAATAGTATCTAAGATGTTGACCGGGGATGTGAGGTAGTATCATGAAAAATTTTATTTAAATCGGTCCAATTGTTTCAGAGATTAGCCCGTACAAACAGATAAACAGACAATCAAACAAACAGATTAATAAACAAACAGATAGAGAAATAAAAAAAATCGTGAGTTACGACGGCCCAACACCGCTAGACCTGCATGCGTTGCCCGACGTAGTGCTGATTGTGCATCCATTGTCTTTTAGATTTCTTTAGTTTAATTATGATATTGTTTAATCAGTCTTATTCCAATTTATCTGTGAGTAACATTAAATTATATTGTTAAATAAAAGTGCTTTTTAAAAACTTAATACCCGACGCCCGATACATAACTCGTGACTTGGTGTTTTTCTCTACTTACACACCCCTGTTGTTGATATAAAAGTCATACCTTCGGTCTGATTTATCTGAATCCTCTACAGAGCATGTATGTTAGAGAAAACTTACAATCAGGTGTTCTAAATATATTATTTTCCATTCAGTGCCATAAAAAGTTTTGCATGCGTAATAAGATTGCGAATACGGTATGAACGTGGAGCGATCGTTTAATATTTATTGCTTTAGATAATAAACCTATGAAATAGTGTTTTAACAACATAAACTAATTAATGACCTGCAGTACAATAAGTAAGTTTATAGTTAGTACAATGAAATATTATTGAAATCAAGATGCCCCACGAAAGAAATTTTCGTTTACAAATCAAAACATGGTGCAGTTAAAATATAACAGCGCCCAACCTCCATCTTGGGTGTACGATTGCGTGCACGGTAGCGGTCAGTTATTCAAAGTCCAAAAATTAAACCATTAATTAAATTAAAATTAACACCAACCCAATCATTCAAAGAGACCATGTAGCGGAAGACGTACCTAGTGTTGGTAGGCCCCGAACAAGATGGACCGACAATCTGATCAAGATCGCCGGAATACGTTAGATGAGGGCAGCGCAGGACCAATCGTCGTGGAGATCTTTGGGGGAAGCCTTTGTGCAGCAGTGCACGTCTTCCGGTTGAAATGATGATGATTATTATTATTATTCAAGGAATGCGACGGTATTATGAACACTTGATGTCGCTTTGTTGTGTGTCTTGTACTACATTATCATTATCCAGAGAAATTTCGATAAAATTCGCACGACACGCCACTAATTTTGTCTTTTTTTCTTTGCCTCAATTTGCAATCATAATAACGTGAGTGATGGGATTCTCTTTTATTATGGATTAGAAGCGTACTGGTCACTTGGTGTTAAGTGATCACCGCCGCCCACATTCACTTGCGACATCAGAGGAATCACATGAGCGTTGCCGGCCCTTAAGGAAGGTGTACAAGCTTTTTTTGAAGGTACCCATGTCGTATCGGCCCGGAAGCACCGCACAAGGAAGTTCATTCCACAGCTTTGTAGTACGTGGAATAAAGCTCCTTGAAAACCGCACTGTAGAGGACAATCCCCACAAATCCAGATGGTGGGGATGATATCCTAACTTGTGTCGTGTCTTGCGAAGGCGGAATTCGGCGGCAGGAATCAGGTGAAATAGCTCTTCGATACACTCCCCATGATAAATGCGGTAGAGGACATACAATGAAGCGATGTCTCTACGCATTGCCAAGTGATCCAGCCGTTAATACAGCACTGGGTCCCCGACAATTCGAGCTGCTCTGCGTTGCACGCGGTCAAATGGATCGAACTGATATTGGGGTGTGCCAGACCAGAGATGACAGCAATATTCCATATGTGGTCGGACCTGCGCTTTGTACAGCGCTAGAATGTGGGCCGGCTTGAAGCATTGCCGTGTTCTACTAGACGCTCTGGTTCTTCGAAGCCAATTTGGCTTTGTCCGGATCCGAACTGTCTCCTTTTTTGGATCAGATGGCAAGGGCTGACTACTATGAGACAGAGACTACGCCTTTTGTATATTAGTGCCGGAAACGCGTTAACACCGGCGTCCATTCAGGGGCACACGTTCTAAGCACGATTGGAGAAATGCCAACCGGCCCGCTTGACTTCCTGATGTCGAACGACAACAGAGCGCGCCTAACAGTTTACTCTCTGAACTTTACTTCAGGCATACGTCGGCGGTGTTTTTCCGTTGTCGTCAAGAGTCGAGTTGGAGGCAAAAAGAGCGCACAGGAGATCAACTTTCTCTTTTGCCATATGGGTCATTCCTGATGTGCAACGGCGGCAGGGACGGCTGGTTGAAGTTACCAAGAACAGCTTTCGACAACGACCAGAACTTGCGTGTTCCGGTCGGGTAACTGGAAAGCTGCTTGCCGATTTTGACAACGTGCTTCGATTTCGCACGGGTGATTTGCCGATTAAAGAATCAGGAGGCACGGTTATATTTCCTCTTTAGAACTTTGTAGTTCGGATTCTTTGAGCCCAGCGCCCAACCCCAACCGCAAACCAGGGCTGTGATCTGCCACCGATCGGTACTACAGAGCTTGGTATAAAAATATCCATGCCCTGCAGTATCACATCGGCTACTGCAACGGCACAGGCACTAGAATCATCCGAAGGGAAAGAAACCTTGCCCCAAGGGTAAGATGCAAAAACGCATCCTATCCCAATCTGCTGACTTGTAGTGCCAAACGCGGTGGGTCGCTGGTGGTGTGCGACGTTGGCGTCGGATAGCCACTACACTCCTGACCAGGCAATGGGTGGACGTTCCGAGAGGGGCGTTGACAGAGACCTGGTAACTATCGGGATGTGTAACCAGCAGAAGATTAAATAAGGACGGCATGTGGCTATCCACATCCGGGAGCCGCGTTTGTGACTCAACCAATTGGGGCAGACCATACGCCAATGCAAAATTATGCACAGATACTGTGGTACGTGACCAAAGCCATTCGGCATTGAGCCCGTTGAAATCACCCAAGACTACGATTTCGGAGGGGATCTATGCAATCACGTCGTCAATTGCCGCTTGAACGCAGCCCATTAGGTGATCCGTTTCTGCGTTACCACTATGGGACCTGTAGACAGATATAGATGCGGACGCAGCCCTCTACATCTACATATATATATATATATAGCGGCACTAGGCCGCTACTTCACGCCGGTGTTCTGCACGAGTGTGGTAATTAACCCGGACGAGTCTGGCCCGATTCTGCCGATGTCATAACACGGCAGCGTGACTCTCCCACTTCTAAAAAGCCCTTAGTCGCCTCTTACGACACCCTTGGGCTGGGGCTTCCCCTATTCTTTTTACGCCCCGGGGAAGTACAGGGCATAATCCTTCCGTAATTCGGATAAATAATACTTGTTTCAATAAATTATTAAGATTAATAATAGTCTTACTTACCCAATTGCGTCTAAAATTATTATGCCGATGAGGACCTAATCCCTTAAACCCTGGATAAGCGTTACTTAAGCACAAAGTCATCAAAATAATAAATAAGAAAAAGAAACACTTATAGAAATACATTATGTTCGTAACTAAGAAACTCCCAAATACGAATGCCAATTTATTATCGTCTTTACATATTTATATAACAATGACATAGACATCAAAATTTTATTTTATCATAAAATATTTATAAGTACTATTTACATTTATTTATTCATTACGGAATCCTTGTTCTAACTGGCTAAATGACAACATATCATAAAACAAAGTCCTTCGTCGCGCCTATCTGTCTGTGTGTACGAGATAGATACAAAAATTTGTGCTCCGATCTGCATGCTACATCACCAATGGATAGCGTGATTATTGAGGAAGGTTTTAGTAATTTGTTAAGTTCTTGTATAAATTTTTACTTAAACTTACGACTTAACAGAAAAACTTATAAATGTACTGAACTAAAAAACAATAATTAAAATTATTATATCAACGTTATCAATTGTCTTTTCTTACTAAGCACACACTTAAACACATACACACACAAACACACACACATACAAACACATACACACACACAAACACATACACACACATTCATACATACACACACGCCCGAATTTCTTTTATTTTTACATTGTACTAAAATAGGGGAAGAGACTGGACCTCACGACACAGGGAATCCTAGTGTAAGGCCAGAACACTTGTGAAATTAAAGTTACAATACTTTGTAACATATATTTTTGTAACAACTATGTAACTAATATTGTACCCCAATAAATTATTCTTATTCTATATATTTCGTTGGAGGTGTCGGAAAAAAATAAGCCGTCTGGGAGCTTTCAACAAAGCCCTAAATCAAACAACCCTTTGAGACATAACCATAATTTACCAGTAGTGGGAGGCACCTTTGCACAGTATGCAGGCTATATTATGGGTACCGCAACGGCGTCTATTTCTTCCGTGAAACAGTAATGTGTAAGCATTACTGTTTTTCAGTCTCAAAGGCGCCTTTGCTAGTGAAATTACTGGGCAAATTAAACTTAACATCTTATGTCTCAACTTAAAGAGTGCAGTTGTATTGCCACTCAGAGTTTTTGGGTTTTTCAAGAATCCTGAGGGACACTGCATTCTAATGGGCAGTCCGTATCAATTACCATCAACTGAACGTCCTGCTCGTCTCGTCCCTTATTGTCTCAAAACGAAGTAATGTGTGGTGCAATGCGTATCTTCTATAGTTCGACAAAAAAGTTCGTTATGGCATATTTATGATAACATAGTATGGGTTAACCAAAATTCAACACGGGACGATGCGACGAACAGGCTAGATTCGATATCAACAGGATGGCTACCCAGCTCATTTTGTACGGCAAGTGATATATATCCTTCATCAGAAGCAGTAGACCCCTGTCCACAGGAGATGAACTCTCGTGGATATGCCCATCAAATCGCTTGATCTTATTGAAGAAGATTTAGGGCGTGTAGTGAGGTTGATGGAAAAATTTCGAACATTAATAATTGATAAAATAAAAAATTTTAATTACCTATGAGAATTTTACACATTGGGTGCTGAAACACAACAGCTGTGGTTTATCGACCAACGGTGTGGTGCGTCGTTTACACAAGTGTTCTGTTTACAAATAAATCGAGGCACTGCAGGGGCTTAACATGCAGAATACGTTGTTTGGGATAGCGAGGTCGTTATAAAGCATGTCGCAAATTATTCAACGCGGTATTTTGCAGTTTAGATATCATTAACATTTGAGAATTTTACCTATATTTTATTATGAAGTGAATACACGCAAGTAAATAACGAAAATAAATAATAACTAATAAATTTCGATTTATTATAAATACCAACAAAGATTATCAAGATTCTTAAATTTGAGTAAGAAATATAATCAACTAAAGTTATCTTTTCTTAATTTTTATTTTCCCTTTTCTTAGAACAGTAAATACAATAAGTATATCCCGGTAAGAATATTTTGACCAATAAATTTCGACACAGCAACAATATGATTTTTCAAATCTACCAAATATTTTATGTAGTCTTTTTAATTAGAAAACATAACAAGAGTTAAAAAAATAATACGTGTAAGTTTTAAATAATGTGTGCATGTTTTCATCTAAAATATTTCAATGCGGTAGCACTATAAAATTTTCAAGAGAACCTACCAAAGAAGTATCTATCAATCTTGATAGATTTGTAAGAAATATAATAAAACCTAATATTATACCTAATCAGATGTTTATTTATTACACAAAATACCTACTGCTTTTGTGCTTTGGCATAGCCCATAGAGTAACTGTTATTATACCTACTTCCAATAATAATTCAAATTGATGGAATTGGCCGCATAATTAATTATTTCTGATTTCAAATAGGCATTGTTAAGAGCATCTATTATATCACGTGTACCGCTGCAGTACCCATTTTCAGAACAAAAGATTGTTATCGGCTTATAATTGCTGTCGGCACTTTAGTGATAACGCCAAGGAGGATATTTTTGCAAAACTATAATCTTTCGCAGAAACGGTCTATTGTTTTATTGAAACATAAAATATTTTCTCAGAAATACCGAGAACAGGTGCATATGGTAAAATTATTAGCTTAGGTATGGTAATTTTTTATTTTGTGTCGCTAATTTAGTAGGTATTTGGATTTTTTGTTTATAAAATTCCGCTAACAAATCTAATACTAATAATTTTTATAAATTTTAAATGAATGTTTTGATACACGAAGAAAAAACTCATTTAGGTTATTACTTTACTGTTTATATATAAATACAAATCTTTAACTTATAACCATTTAAAACTATTAATTGCCAGCTACCGCTATAGCCTTATTTTCCCATCTTTTGTATGGTCTTTTAACGTTTTATTTTTATATCTGGGGCGACAGACTGTCATTGTGTTGCTCCGTTTTTCTTCGCCTCTAAGGTTATGAATTTGTATGTACTATAAAAAATTAGCATTTGCAACAATGAAATGCATAATTACGAACACAATGAATTTCTTAAGATTTTTCATTTTACTTATTATGAATAGCATTAGACTCTCATCACAATAATGATTTTAAGAGCCTGTGGGTAAATAACATTTTTCAATCACAAATTTTGTTATTAATTTATTGGAATAATTATTGCCTGTCCATTTGTGTTCCCTTATAATGTAAAACACGATTACCAGTTCTCTTCGTTCAACGTTATTTTGTTATTGTTATTATTTGTTTCTTATTTTATCTATCCTACAAATGTTGAACATTTTTCTATCCACATGCCTCTAGCAAGCCTCCAATTTGGTATAATGTGGTTTTGCAGCAAGCCATATTGTCTTGTACTTGTAGAAATGTACGTGACTTGTCTTTCATTTTAAAGGTTGAAATTGAATAAGAGACCTGTTTACACCACGAGGAAACAAATAAAAACACATGCCATTCGAATGTATCAACCTAGGGGTTCTCCCATTACAGTCCGTTTTGATAAGATTCTGATATTATATCATAAGACACAAAAAACAATGGAAGTAGCGAACAGGTGCGCTTTGTTGTGTGTCTTTTACAGCATTATCTTTAAGCTTTGATATCACCCTTCACACTATCTGGATTCTGAAATCTGTGGCATTCCTCCACTGTACGGTTACAATCAAACTGCGGAATGAGTGTTTCTATAACGATATGATACATTCAAAACAAAGCGCGGACAACAACCAGCCGGGAAAACTCCTGTGTTTTCTTTTTCTTTGCCTCAATTTGCAATCACGATCGATAGTTTAAGCCTTACATACCCAATTGCGTCTAAGATTGCGATAAGGGCCTAATCCCTTACCTGGATAAGCGTTAATTGAGACCAAAGTCATCAAAATAATAAAAAAGAAAATGAAACACTTTAAGAAATACATTATGTTTGTTCCGTAGCAATTCCTAAATACGAATGGCAATTTTTTTTCGTCTTTACAAATTTATATAACAGTTGAATAGACATCAAAATTTTATTTTGTCATTAAATATTTAGTAGTAATATTTACATTTATTTATTCCTTACGGAATCCTTGTTGTAACTGGCTAAATAATTAATATTTTATTTTATATTTGCAGAGCTAGCAGAACAAAAATATTACATTAAGTGAATATATATTTTTACACGCTTTTTATTAGCATCACCTGTTTGTATGTTTGTTTGTAACCGATTAATTTGGCGTGTTTTTGACCCACTTTAAACGGCCAGTTTTGGTTCAAACTTCGTAGATTTATCTAGTACCGATGACAATACATTAATTTGATAAAATTATTTCATTTTTCAATTTTGCAAAATAAGTTTTTAGTTAATTTATATAATTTTCATCTATAAGGCAGGAATTGATGTTAATATTTAATTTTATTTTGAACCAATTTATCTACTGTTAGGAAAATTTCTAATACCAAAGAGAATTTTTAATTCAACAATGCAAATAATATTTAAAAAACTCAAAAATAACGCTTTTATAAATAAACCAAACTAAAAAGTAGGAAATAATTTCTAATTTTTACCTCGGTGTTTTATAAAAGGCGTGTTTTTAGTTTCTTTTTAACTGCTATTTATTCAAGTGTGTGTTTGTGGGAACGTAACAGCTAATATAATGCTTCATCAGATCTCAGAAAACAGAGTTTGTTCTGTATTCTGAGCATCAAATTTAATAACTCCATCTTCATTTAAATGCTTATGTTTTTTCCATGAAGGCAAAACATATAATATCAAACTGTGATATTCAGACTGCATCTTTTTGACAGAACAGATTTTTTCAAAGATAATAAACATAAACATTAAACAACTGATTTGATATATTGTTAATTAATAACAATTTATTATAGACCTTTAGACGATTTATGAATGCTCCGTCTATTATTCTTTTGTTCATGGCGTGTAGAGTATTAGCACGGTTCACTTTATATTTTTAAATTTTATAGATATAAAATGTCGGGTACACATGAGCAACATGACTTCATACAACCCATTTCTTTATTAATTAATATAATATGAAGTAGCGCGATATGAGACGTCAGATTCGTTATTCAAGTTAATTTCACCAAGTCTTACGTCAAAATTCTAAATTGATTCCACATCACGTTGATGTACAATCATCGAAAGTCGGAAATGTAATTCAAGATCAAAAATGTAAACAATGGTGTTGCCAACAACAAAATAATAATAACCTTTTTCATGTTGCGTGTTGAAAAATATTAAAATATCATTTTAAAATTAAAAGTGTAGTCTATATACATATAAATAAATATTGCACAATGCTTTCGCCAGGGGGCAAACGGGCAAGAAGCTCACTGGATGGGGAGAGGTGAGGCAACCGCCCCTGGACATCATACACAACAGGTGTGTTAAGAAATGCGTTGTCGGCGTTTAAGGTGGGATTTATTGCATAAAATACATCCAAAACTTCGAATGTAAATTTATTGTGCAAACTTTGGCTCGGCAATATGATAGAAGCTGTAAACATTTGGCTCATCTACACGAGAAAAACGTAAATAATGTTACAAAAATTCTTCGCTGTAGTAACAGGTATGACAATTGCAGAGTATTTATGCTTAATTCCAAGTGGATTTTCATATAAATTCACTTGATATTCAGATGTTTTGTTTCTCAATTTCCATGTCACAAATGTAGTTTTGGCGTGGAGCCGACTCGAATCACAATCAAGATCCTTGCATTTGTGTCTAATGCTCTTCCTGTATTCGGATCAATACAAATTGTGCTATTTATAACCTATGGTCCTAACGAATTATTGAGAGAAAAATTCAAAGAAATTAATATCTTGACTGTTGCTTCTCAATATATTCCTGTAATGAAATGTATGTTCATAGGCACATAAGTAAATTTGCCGGAAACTGTCATAACCATAACGTTAACACCAGGAACAGACATAAACTTATGATGCCTTCTACTCGGCTAAGTCGAGTTAGTAAGTCTTTTGTGGAGCAATGTATATGCTTTTACAACAAGATCCCAGAAAATGTTCAAAACAAATGTATTACGTTATTCAAAAGAATTGTTAAAAAACGTTTGTGTTGTAAAGGTTACTATAACATAAGTGACTTTCTTAATGATGTCACATCCTATTTTGAATAAAAATATTGTAAATATATAACTTGAATTGTTTCATTAAATTATAAATGAAAGTTTTAGTTTTAAGTTTACTTACCACCTGGCGTCTAAACTTAATAAAGCGACGAGGGCCTGCTACTCCTGGATGAGTGTTGACTAAGCCCAAAGTCATTAAAATAATAAAAAATAAAAACAAAAACTTTAAGAAATGCATTATGTTCGTAACTAAGCAACTACTAAAAACGAATGGCAATTTATATCGTCTTTACAAATTTATATAGCAATTAAACAGGCAATTATTTTTAATCCTTGTGCTAACTAATGCTTAAAAAAGAACATAATATTATTAAATGTTTGCATAATGTCTTCGTTACCTCTGTATTTACAATTATGGGAACGCCATAATTTACATAATTCTTCATCAATTAAAATACCGTAGTTTACTTTAAGGTTTTTTTTCGAGAATTATAGGTATCAATGAAATATTATTATACAATTTATAATATAATTAAAAACAGAGCTACAAGCAACAATGAAAAAAAGTGGCCAAGTGCGAGTCGGCCTCTCCCATGAAGGGTTCCGTAGCAGTAAGAAACATAGTATACAAGATATATAGAAAGGAAAATGATATATAATTATATAAATGGAAAAAGCAATCTTTGCTCAAAATCATACGGTGCAAATGAGCTCTTATCGTTTATACGTTTAAAAAAAATTGTTACTAGATATCGTTCAAAGCAATTTTCGGTGGAAGTTTGGATAGTAATGAAAATCATATGTTTGTTTTAGTTTTATCATTCTCTTATTTTAGAAGTTACAGGGAGGGCACACATTTTACCACTTTGCAAGTGTCTCTCACTCAAACTATACAGTTTAGAAAAAAATGATATTAGAAACGTCAATATCATTTTTGTAGACCTACCCACATATCCACACTTAAGTGTTTGGTGAAGAAAAATTTTGAGTATCACAGAATACATCCACTCATCAAGTTTCAACAGTATGGTTCTTATAGTTTTGGAAAAAAGTGGCTGTGACATACACGGACAAACAGACAGACATGACGAATTTATAAGGGTTCAGTTTTTTGCCCATTTGACTACGGAACCCTAAAATGCAGTAAAATTCCAATTTGGTTATCAAACAAGAAAAGTTAATATATATAAAAATAAGCACCTCTATGGAACATTTAAATGTACTTGACTCTAACTGATTGACTCCAAATTTGTTTGATGTAAGCAGGGCCATACCCAACGATGCAATACAAAAATCACTTGTATTATTGTGTTATTTAGCACGACTTTCTCATATAACTCTGTATTGATAAGCATTTAGTACTGAATTTTATCAAATTTATAGGTTAGCCTTCGTTGCAAAAAACAAACATAAAGTATAATCAAATAAAATGCATAGTATTGGTATGTCACTTGCAAAGACAGAGGCATCTGTTGACATCAATTCATTTTACCAGATTTTCTCTTTGTAGTTGCTGACATAATATGAAGTGATTATATTCTCTTTGCGATTTGCGATTCATCCCCAGATGACTGTAACGACGTGGTACTTAGTAGTTTGCTACAGGAGCAGTCTCCTGCCCACCAAAGAGGATGCAAATACTACGTAATAAGAAGCGGCACTAGCTAAGTAAAAATTGAAATTAAATTTAATATGAAACGTGATTTGACATAAGTTTGAAATTGTTGTAATTACGGCATAACATTTACAGCGAGCACATAATGTGGATTGTTCTAGAAGACTGGGATAAAGGCATATCTGTCGGAGAGCAAATTACAAAGAAAATTTGTAATCTCAGATATTCGGTCGACACTATTTATTTATTAATTATATACAGACACTTTATCACATAATATTACATAATATTTGGTCCCTACACTAGGCGTAGCCTGTCCTGTAGGCAACCAATTAACATTAACAATATGAACCGAAAGGTCAAAAAGTGCACTCTGTATGTGTGTGTGTGTGTGTGTGTCTCTGGGTGTATTTGTGTGTGGGTGTGAGTGAGTGTGAGTATCTGAATAATCATGTTACAAAGTATTAACAATATATGAATGCTAAGCTATCACTTTAAGAATAGCTTCCAAGTCTGCATAAGTGAGTGTGTGTAACCATCTCTGTATTTTACATTTGACCTGATGGACCGAGCAATTTTTAATAGAACATATTAAATTTACCTTGTTGTATATAAATGTATGTAAGAATGGGCTAAATCTACTTGCAAATGTTGTATTTATTATTGGTGTTGGAATCTTGTAAGAACGGCTATCTAGTAGGTTTTTATAATTAGGCAAATTCACGACCTCTTTATGCATCCTTGTCACACGCAAGATAAATATACCTCGGACAGAAAGAAGTTCTAAGTCTTTATATAATTTATGTGTTGGGTATCTAATAGATTTTTTAAAAAGACAGCTATCTGTGCTCTTTCTAAGAGTATCATGTATGAAGTAGCCAAAACTACACTACTTGCCCAAACGAAGTAGGATATTAAAGAACTACCAACGTTTGGAAATAACCAGCCTTGTATTCGGACTGGCCATCAACAGAGTTAAAACCAAGATGATGATGGTAGACCACGTAAATAACAACAGTAGAATTTCAACGCATTACTGTAGTAGGTGTTGGTTGGCTGGTGCCAACTGTGAGGTGGTCCTCACAGTTCTTCTATCTCCAATACCGGGGGTTGTGAGCTGGATAGTGAAGTGATGTGCTATAACCAGGTCTGCGGTAAAGAAGCTCAATAAAATCTGAAAGGACAGAAGGATCGCCAGAATCACCAAGGTTCTTATGAGGTGCCTTGTTTTTCCAATCTTCCTCTACGGATCTTCCGTTATTTTGTGTTTTTGTATGTATGTCGGGGGCGATCGCGTCTGATTTATTGTAAGCTGTGACTGTGGTTGCGATCAACCGTATGGTGCGCGAAGTATAACTTTGGGGTTCCACAATTTTTGTACAAAAATTATAGAGGTTGAGAAACAAGCGTTCCGACGCGATGTAGTTATATATATATTTTTAGGAAATAAGATAAGGGTTTTTTTATAACAATTTACAATTTTTTATACCACCAACTAAAAATTCACAAACAAGACAACATCTCATTAATTTATCTTTTAAATGAAATCCATCGATTTGTTAAGCATCTATGAATAAATTTCAAATTGATATTTGAAATTTATCACCGTGACTAATATTCAAACAGAAATTGGCCAGAGTCGTTACTCTAACCTAACTAGTCCACGGTTGCAGCGGAAATGTGTCGACGTATACCTCGGTCTTCCGCATAGGTCCTTACGGGGCTCGAGGTAACTGTTCGGGGCGATTGCCCCTTTCAGTAGTATGAACGCCGCCTGCAACTACAGGCGGGGCACTGGGGACCGGTTGGTCCGTGGTGTCATGTCCGGTGGTATCCTGCTGCAGTGCGATCGAGCCCGCGTAGTGTCGCGAGCGATCTGCGGACTGCGGCAGGGTAGGTCCGTGATTGGCTTGCGCCCGCCACTCAGCGAGGTCGAGCCCGCCGGTAGTGTACCGGTGAGCGCCCATCAGCCAGCGGCGAGGAAACAGTCGTGTCCTAGGAGACTAGGTAACGTAGTAGTCCTCGTATGTCCGGCGGTCGTCGATGGTATGGCGCGATGCCACGCAAATGCTGGGATTGCGCTCCATCGGCACGCGCGAACACAAAGGTGCTCAGGTGACGAACGAAGTCGTCTAGGCTCTCCATGCGCAGGTCTCTGGAGATGACCTGACTCCGTACGAAGCGTGGTGCTTCGAAGTTTTTTTTTTCTCAAAATTGATTCCTTTAGAATATTTTTGATGTCATTTCTTATACTACTACTAGATACTACTACCGCTTCGGAAACAAATGGCGCTCTGAGAGAGAAGAAGCGGCGCAAGAAACTCTCCCAGCATCCTTTTTTTGCGCTCTTTTCAATAAAAATATACAATATTGTTCAGTCATTTCTATCGCTATAAAATAATCACAATCTAGTCCCAGGCTGTCAGAGCCATTTTTTTATAAAACATTTAAATTTATTTATAGATAATGCCTGAACAGTGGCTGGGACTTTATCAAAGAAGTGTATACATTTACCCTTAAAGCTATTATGTATCTTATGAAGCCTACTAGAATTAGTTACAAGCAATCCCTTAATTCTAGTGTTATAATAATGAAAATCACTATTACGCGCAAAAAGGTGACGATTTTTGTGAACATATATTAAATTTTCATAAATGTACTGACAATGAACAGTCATAATATTTATTTCTTTAAATTTTTCTTTGAGAGACTGTCTATAACCAAGCTGATATATAGCACGAACAGCTCTCTTTTGCAGAGCAAACACTATATCAATGTCAGCAGCATGACCCCATAGTAATATACCGTACGTCATGATGCTGTGAAAATAACTGAAGTACACTAATTTAGCAGTCGCAACATTCGTGTACTCTCTAATCTTTCTAACTGCATATGCCGCAGAGCTGAGTCTATCTACTAGATAGGCAATATGTGGACCCCACTGAAACTTTTTATCTAACGTGATACACAAGAAGACCGTAGTGTCCACAAGTTCCAATCTCTGGTCATTTATAAGTACGTTGGTTTGTACCTCCGCTGTGTTTGGTGTAATGGAACCGTAAACTCTTTGTTTTTTACTGTTTAAGTGCAGATTATTCGTCTCAAACCAACTCACTATCTTTGAGAGTGCATTGTTAACCTTGTCATCAATATCCGCACGTCGCTTCACTTTAAAAATAAGTGAAGTATCATCAGCAAACAATACAATCTCATGGCTATCATCTACCACAAACGGTAGATCGTTAATATATATAAGAAACAAGAAAGGACCGAGGTTAGAACCCTGTGGAACACCTATTCCCACAGGTTGACCCAAAGACCGTTTGCCATTTACATCGACTATCTGAACTCTTTCGCTTAAATATGATTTTAACTCATTTAGGGCTCTATTTTTCACTCCATAATGTTTTAGTTTTAGGAGTAAAGTTTCATGGTGGACGCTGTCAAATGCTTTGGACAAATCACAAAAAATGCCCAATGCATCCTGTGACTCTTTCCAGGCGTCAAAGATGTGCTCAATGAGTCTAGTACCCGCATTAATTGTTGATAAGCCCCTAGTGAAACCAAACTGATTTTTGTTCATTAATTTACAAAAATGCATTTGTAGCTGTTGAAGCGAAAGTTTTTCAAAAATTTTACTAAAAACAGGCAGCACTGAAATAGGTCTGAAATTAGCAGGGTCAAAAGAACTGCCCGATTTAAACAAAGGTATAACTTTGCTGTATTTCATGAGGTCAGGGAACACACCCTCATCTATGCATTCATTAAATATTATTGCTAATTCAGGTGCTATAATGTCAAGTATGTACTTTACAATATAAGTCGAATGGCCCCATAGGTCTTTTGTATTTTTTAGGTTAATTAATTTGAAGATTTTTATTATATCGCTACCTGTAACATACTTAAATTTCGTTTCTTAAATAAAATAGTTGGTGCGGAGCGTCAGCGACTGCTGCGCTCGCAGCGACTTGCGACCCGTCTCGCTTGTCAGCGCAAACCAGGCGGGGGCAGCGTAGGTGAGTCGCGTACGAACGTACGCCTTGTATACGCACAACTTCGAACGGAGAGGCAGGTGGGACGCCAGCACGGGGCGGAGAAGATTCCGAGCGGCGCGCGTCTGGGCGACCACGTTCTTCACATAGGACCGCATCGAGAGGGTCCTGTCGATGGTCACGCCGAGGTAGTTGGCCTTCGGGGTCCATTCGACGGACTCACCCATGAGTGACACCGGGGGCAGCAATAGGCGCGCCCGCCCGATGGAAATCGCTTGAGTCTTCGCCACGTTGACCTTGAGTCTCCAGTCCTTCACCCAGGTGGGAAGCGCATCCACTGCTCGCTGCATCTTCAGCGCTGCATGCGAGGCATTCAGCGAGGTGGTAATGAACACCGCTTCGTCGGAATACAGCGCTAAAATGGCACCGTCGGCGACTGGAATATCGTCCATATATCTGCTGTAGCAGACGGGCGACAAGCAGCTTCCCTGGGGCACACCAGCTCGGATTGGGCGCTCCGTGGACAGAGCGTCTTCAACCGCTACTTGAAAACGTCTGTCTTCCAAAATGGTGGCCACAGTCTTAACTACTCGTCGAGGAGTAGTAGACGTGGACAGCTTGTACACGAGGCCATCGTGCCAGACGCGATCGAACGCGTTCTCCATATCGAAGAATACTGCGACAGACTGCTCTCGCTTGTTGTAGGCGGTAGCGAGGCGGTAACGAGGCGGTAGCGAGGCGGTAGCGAGGCGGTAGCGAGGCGGTAGCGAGGTGGTGCAGTACCCTCGTCACTTGTAAACAGACAGAAGAGTGATGGGACGGTAACTCCCAGGCAGCATGATGTTCTTGCCTTGCTTGGGAATCAGGATGATTCGGCCTAGCTTCCACGATGATGGAAAGTGCCCGGTACGGATGATTCCGTTGAAGAGCCACGTTAGCGTCGCGATTGCTCGCGGAGGTAGGTGACGCGATCAGGGCCGGGGGCTTTGCGTAGCCTAGTTCGTCGAATCATCCTTTGGGCTTGTCCGGGGGAGAACACGACGGGGTCTTCTGTCGGCAGGCACTATCGGCGACTCGAAGTAGTTCTTCACATGTCGCTCGATGGTCTCTACGCGCTGCATATCTGCACGCGGTTGGGTTGGGTGTAAACTGCGTCTCCAGGTGGTCCGCAAATATCTCCGCTTGATCCTCAGCTCGGTAACGTGGGGTTCCGTCACTGGACATGAGGGGTCTCTTTGACTTTAAACAGATGAAAAACGTAGATGTGACATAATATCATATAATAGTAAAATGCCTACGATTCATTGCAGCTGTGAAGCAATTTGTGTTCTCATTTTGCCATGAAGACAAAGTTATTTTGTATGTGCATTTGCTTTAGCTGACATTGAAAATACTTCTAAATTTGTATTTACTGTAGTTATGTGTTACCCAATAAAGATTTTTTTAATTCTAATCTTATTATGAAACTATGTTATGTTAGTATTTACTCTGATTTCCGCGAGTGTTACCAATTTTAAATAAAAAACGTTTAAAAAAAAACTCGTGTAATTGTAACTGTGTTTTTACATTTTGTATTTTTTTAAATAGATAATAATAGATTAATAATAGATTAATAAATATGTCTGCATTAATACTCTTTGAATTGTGCTTTGAAACACGATATTTACT
This sequence comes from Leptidea sinapis, assembly GCF_905404315.1. Lineage (NCBI taxonomy): Eukaryota > Metazoa > Arthropoda > Insecta > Lepidoptera > Pieridae > Leptidea > Leptidea sinapis. Next base: position 6,199,969 of record NC_066268.1, read on the forward strand.
GCTCTGTGTGTGTGTAAATGTCTATTCTAAAGGCACCCTACACACTGCACCATTTTTAATTCAAGATTTGTTTATTATGTTCGAAATTAAATAAGTTCACATTTTTGATAAGTTATTACGTAAGCAGTTCAATGTAGAATTATTTGAAGTTTTCTTCAAGTTACATTGAAAATAATTTCAAACTTGTAATTGTAGATTATGGGTACCACAACGGCACCTTTTTCTGCCGTGAAGCAAAAATGTGTAAGCATTATTATAGTTTGGTCTGAATGGCACTGTAGCTGTTCTTGTTACTGGGCAAATGAGTCTTGACATTTTAATTCAAAAATGTTTTATCCAATAAAGATAATTCTAATAGACTCCTATTAAGAAATTGTTCTTCACGGTTTTTTTTTGTCAAATATGGATATCTTTGACCATCCTCGTATTAATAATATGTACTCCATTCCCGGACCGGGTTTGTACCCGGCCTGCGTATGGAATGGGGCAGTTATTGAGTTTTTCGTAGGACATTTCTCACTAGCAGCCCATAGTTCAGAAATGTAGATGCTCGCCCCCTATTACGTGGGAATTAAACATAGGGAAACGTGGGTGGAAAAAATACACCTCTAACCCTTCAGGAATACAGACGTGAAACTGTGTAATGTTATGTAATTTCTGATTTTGTTTATTTGTTTCAGTAACAGGAAGAAAAAAATGAATGAATAATAACATAGACACAAGCCACATTTCATGTAGTGTGCATACTCCTTAATCATAGATTATTGTTTATGTTTAAGTCCATAGGTGACCTCATTCTGTTTATAAACAAAGGCCCCGCCTAAAACTGGCAGTCTCTTTAAATTTAGTGTTGTCTAAGAAAAGAAATTGAAAAATAATATTTTTATTTCGTAGGCAAGTCTTTTTCTTTTTTTTTTTATTTATTTATTAAAACTTAAACATCACCATACTATTGCGAATAACGTACCATTGTAGGGATGTTATACCCTTTCTAGTTCACGTTGTATACCCGGGATGAGATCCGGAGTTCGCTGGAGTTGCGCGAACATCGAACGCTGTGTCGACGCTAGGGAGACATCGCCTATTTCTAGCAACAGCTGTGACTTCACGAACTTAATCGCAAATAAAATATTAAAAAATAATGTGATAGATCCTTATAATATATAGTATAATGTTGACGAAATGTTTTATTTTATTTATTTATTTAGATTCATCAGTAGTAATTACAATATTACATTTATAGTGATGGTAAGTTACAAAGGTCTTATTTTTAAATATATTACCTTTTAAGGTGAATGCGCAAATATATGTGAAAGTTTTATAAAACTAGCGGACCCGACAGACGTTGTCTCACGTCTTAAATTTGAAAAATTGTTCCAGACGTTGTATATGGTCGGAATGGAACCTAAGCCATTCTCTTGAACACACAAAAATCATCAAAATCGGTTCAGCCACTTAGGAGGTAGTTCAAGTTGTGAATCTAAACCATTCTGGAATCCACTTGAACACACACAATATTAATTCATTTATTTCGGTCCAGCCGTTTCGGAGGAGTTTACTGTCAACACACGTACAGACTAATTATATATATAAAGATAAGTATAAATTTTAAAACACCCATTCTATGATGTAACGAAATTATGAAATGAACAACATCTACCAAACAAGTCAAAATATAGTTACCAAACAAATCAAGAATACATATTAATTATTTTATATAAAATACTAGTCTAATATATATTTTTACATTTTTGCGAAACCTTGATAACGAATCTCTGTTGAATCGAATGTAATTATAACGAATTTTCTTAAATTAACTAATTTTAATTATAACGAGTTCTTTTAATTGATGAGTCAATAAGTCATGTAGTGAGTTACACTTGTACTTGTGGCCTAAAAAAAAACCTCAATTATAGAATATGTATGTGTGTGTATGTGTGCGTGAGTGTATGTGCGAGTGTGTGTGTATTTAACAGACCCACTCACACTTAACAATAAACAACTAAAAAATAACATTAAATAGCAGTACATTTTAGAACGGGACTGTACACTGGAAGTGCCCGGGGTGCTTCATCGGTACGGGGGACGGAATACGAATGGCGACCAATCAGCACTACGCCAGCTCGCCCTTCATCCCTCCAGTCCCCCCTAGATACCTAAAACTAGCAATTCTTGTATATATATAATCTGAATCTCGGAAACGGTACAACTAGTTTCAGAGGCGAAAAATCGATCTAGCTAGGTTTGAATTTTAAAAAATTTTAGTTTATCCGTGTTTTAATGAGAAACTGCTATAATAACATTAGAATACAAAGGTTAATTTCGCCATTTTTTTTATGGAATAGGAGGACAAACGAGCGTAGGGGTCACCTGGTGTTAAGTGGTCACCGCCGCCCACACTCTCTTGTAACACCAGAGGAATCACAAGAGCGTTGCCGGCCTTTAAGGAAGGTGTACGCGCTTTTCTTGAAGCTACCCATGTCGTATCGTCCCCGAAACACCGCACAAGGAAGCTCATTCCACAGCTTCGTAGTACGAGGAAGAAAGCTCCTTGAAAACCGCACTGTGATAGACCGCCACACATCCAGATGGTGGGGATGATATCGTAACTTGTGGCGTGTCGTGTGAAGGTGAGATTATATACAATAATGCATTGTATACAAGACTGCAATAGCTAAGATTGGGTGATGCGGAAAGCAGAAGACATCGGTTCGAATCCAGACATCCTGTTAGATTTTTTTGTTCAAGTTTTGTACATCCTTAAAAATCTGAGCAAGGCTCGGTCGTTCGGATATTTATTTTTTATATCAGCTCTTTACGCATGAACCACAGGATTACCTAGTTCAGGCAGTGTTAACTAGCTTTTAAGTAAGACTTGTATTATCATTTTCTAATTTAATAACCTTTTAAAAAATAAATTGAATTGAAATTTAAAAATTGAATAGTGTTAAATGGTAGGAGTACGATACTATTTCCGTTTAATAATGAATAATTAAAATTCAGTTTATTATTGAACCAGTCATTAAGGTGACAATATTGAAACATGACTAACAAATTATTGTAATAACCTTTGATGCTGGTAATTGCTTTTGTGCTTTGATCGTGTTTAAAATACCGTTTTAATTTGTTGACAATTATTACTATAAATTCATTGTAATCTGTATTCTAGACGCTGTTTCTCGGGGACCTACCACTTAATTATTAATAACGATAAAATGTTATTCTTTTTAAATATAGCGAATAAAATTAAAAAAAAACACAGTAGCTTCTGATTTTTTGCGCGAGATAATAATAATAATAATACTGGCACACTTTTTGAACTAATTATCTTCGTTTTTAATAAAAATTGGGCATATATAGCTTGTGTTATAGGATGCAAGACAACAGTATATTTATTACAATATACTTACTTAAAAATACATAAATACATGCATGACTCGGAAATAAACATCCATGTTCATCGTATAAATGCTTGCACCTACCGGGATTCGAATCCGGGACCTCTAGCTTAGTAGGTAGGATCGCTAACCACTCGGCTATACAGGTCGCATAAGAATATCTCGCACATTTTGGTAATGTAACTCTGTGAGACTTGCAATAAATCTATCTGTCCCCATCAACAAGCAGAAGTGTGTCCTGACTGCAAACAACGAACGAAATAGTATATTGTGCAACTCTAAACTCAAGCGAATGACCACACTCGCTTCGCTCGTGCGTTCAAATTCGCTTTCGTGGGCAATCGACAACGTCGCACGAGTTGCACATACTATTTTGTATTACACATACGACGATTTATGTATTATTTCCGACTCCATATTCGTTTTTTAACTTTTGTAACATAAATTATAATTTTATTGGAGTTTACTCCTTCAGAATCGATTTTCATACAAGGCGCGCTCGTAACGTAGATCTCCATCGCGATCTTGAGCTGCCGACCATCGCTCAACATTTCAAGGAGATATCGCGACGCTACTTTGATAAGGTGGCCGAGCACCGTAATATCTTGGTGAGGGAGGCATGTGCTTACACTCCTCTAGACCACAGTCTGAACAAACAGAGGCGACCTCGACACGTACTAGTCGACCCGGACGACTATATTACGATCGCGAACGCGACACCAGCACCATCACCAACACCGACACCAAACCAACCACACCGCCCTCGAAGACGTAGGCGCGGCCGTGTACATCAAACCGCTGCCACTCGTCACTTTGACGATTTGGAGCGGCCACAACCTAATATAATACGATTCACACACTTTGATAGAAGCCCGACGAGATAGTCCTCGTCCTGTAATCGTTTAACACCACTCACACTCACATCACAAATCACACACCTACAATAACACTACACACAAATAGTCACACACTTATATACACTCACACATACTTACATACATATATTACCGCACTTGCCGGCGAGTGCGAAGTCCCGTCAAACCGTGGTGCAAAAAGTGGACTCTAGTCCACTGGACTAACAGATATATTAGATCGTTAGTGATCTTCTTTCCATCCAGCCTAGTGAGCAGGCGGACCGAGGTTCGAGTCTCCTTCCGAGACGCCCCGCGCCTGTGAGCTACATTTTCGGCCTCCAAGGCCCCCGCCCGGCTTCGCTGTAAAAGCCTTCAGGGCTGTCAGCACAGAGGAGGTTTTTAGTCGGTAGGGGGTGTTTACACCCGAGCCCGACATATGGGCCCCGATTCGGGGTCTTCAATACGTAAATGTATTTTACTCCTGAAAAAAACAAGGCGCGCGATATGAGAAAAATATGGAGACTAAAACCCACTTATCAAATGGGGTAGTAACGTTTTTCTCATTTAAATAAAAAATTATTTAATAAATTAAAGGCAACAATTAGCATTGTATTTTCCTGTCGGCCACCTAGCAAATAAAATAATTTTCAACAGTAATGAAAATTATTTTATTTTGCAATAAGTGCTGTGGCTAATGTACGTTAGTTGGCGTTTACTTTATTAGTTGGCGTTGAACCACAGACACCCCAACTAAGTTCAAATTAAAAACAAATAATACTACATTAAACGCCATCTAGTGTCACTTTCATAAACTATATCGTATTTCCAAATCGACCACCGAATCTATCGAGTAATACGACAACATAACGGTTTTCGATAGATGGCGCTGATCACAGATTTTTAATAATTAGTTACCTGACCATAAGGAAAATCACTATTAACTATGAAGTTATTTTATTTTTTTAATATCTATAACTTATTTTTAATTGATACGCTTTCTGTTTGTAACCGACTCCATTGGACTTGATTTTGTTTAGTACCTGTTCAAAGACGATCGTTCATGAGGAGTAAGCTCCAGTCGTGCGTCGGAACTGACACACACACTTTTTTTATTAAATGAAACTGTCATACGCGTCAACCTCAATTCAGTTTTGATATTTCCAGTGTGTTTTTTTGTTATTATTTTATTTATTTTAGCAATTTTGTCTAAATTTGCGTGTGCCAAGTATAATTTGCGTGCGACAAGTAAACTTTTCGCACTCAAACAACAGTTTCATTTACGAAAAAACTCATGCGTAATTTAAAAAAGGGCAAACGGATCTTTTACAACCACAACAGCAAGCGCCTAGATACTACTTTTCCTGCATGAATAATACAATATAGTAATAAAGAAGTAGGTAATAAAGTTTTGTATAACGTTGAGAAAATAACCGTTAATCGAAGAAGTGCCTTTTTTGTTACTTTTTCTAGGTAACAGATACAGAAACACTTGGTAAAGGTCATGAAGTTACATCAGTTGTACACCTATGTCAGCCATTATATAGTCGATTTGAGTGCTTTTGCCTCCATTATGCAAGGATGTGACGTTTATGCGAGGGTTGCAGAAATCAGGATAACCCCTTATGGTGAAGGCTCAGTTATGTTTTGAGCAGCGATTAATGTATTGGACCGTACAGAGTTAGTCTTCATAGAATACGGTACTTTGAATGCACACTGCAATATATCAGAACTCCTTATTCCTTACGTACAACCCGCATTAGCGGTTCTTGGAGAAAAATGATTATTATGGAGTTCTGGCGATGTGGAATCGTATATTGAAGAGGTAGGGATTCGTCGTTTGGATTGGTCAGCTCGAAGTCCTGACCTATATAGCACATTTGGGAGTTCAAAAATAAAGAGTAAGAATGGGGTGCAGCCCGCTCCGCAGAACATCAGGGAGCTAAAGAATGTAATTGCTATGCAATGGGAGGGTATTCCACAAGAAACAATTATTAAGAATAACATCGATAGCATTCCCGAATGAATATAAGCTTTCATTTTAGCAAGAGAGGAAAACCCTCGATATTAAACATTTTATGTGAAAAAACTTAATTTTTAGCTTGTTTTTTCTCTACAGCTAGTGCTAAGCCCCACTAGCCCAGTAACCTCAAAAATGTCAGTCCTTTTAAAACCAAAACTCAGATAGTCCACACTAATGCTTGATTTGACAGAAAGACGCGCCGCTGTGGTTACTAGCCGGCATTCTATGCCAAGAAACATCTCATTCATCTTCTTCTTCATCATCATCATTTCAGCCGGAAGACTTCCACTGGACAATGGCCTCCCCCAAGAACATACATTATAGAGCAATAAAAATCAGACAAACATTTAAAACATATATTTAGAAAAATAATACTTAAATAGTCTTAAAAATAACATTTGGCACATCAGTTGAGTATTATTTATTTCATCCCTGTTTATATATCGAGCTGGCTTGTCCGACAACTTCTACCGCTGGTCCAGCCTTGATGATTCCGTCTCGAATGTTCTGTCCCATGTGCTCCTGTTAAAAATGATCTTTATTTAGTTGTACTAATAGAGAACAACATGCTCGAAGATCCTGTAGCTTATGAATGTAATTCCGAAATGAGTTTAATTGAGTAAGCCTAAGCGAGAGAAAACAATGTCTTTTTCACAGGAAAATCATAAAATTTCGTAGGAATAGCCTTGTTTATCAATTCGTATTAAGTCTTAAAATAAATCAGTCAGGCTATTCTATACTTTGTAGGACTAAAGACAAAGTTACTTAACTGAGGTTTTGCTATTGTAATATTATTGTAATGGGCTTGTTTTTAAGGTACACCGCAAAAGCAACATTGAGAAATACAACGTCAGCATGCTATGACATATTTATGATAATAACCCTTAAAATACTCACAATTTTCTTAAATATTTTCCACTTTGGCGATGCAGAGGTAAGCGCCAAGAAGCAGGCGAAGACGAAGAAAAATATCTTTGAGAAATTCATTTTCAAATATTTCCTTGACACTTGTGAATTGTTTGGGAGCTTTAAATGTTGTGAGGAATTACAGAAGATCGCTGGTATATATTCTAGCAAGTCTACCATATAAACATTTGCGTCTGTGAAATGAATAAAACGTATAATAAACTCAATGTCAAAGTAATATGATTCAAATTAGTATAAGACAATGTTTTGACTGCATTTGTAATACTGGTTAAGTGATAACATTACTGCAGGTCACGAGGGAAGCCCCGTCTACCAACTGATAAAGTGAATCCCTCAGTTATTGTATATTCAGAATTAGTGTGTAAAAGATTTTGCAGCTTTCTCGCTTTGTGTTTTTTTTTTTCGAAACTAAATTTAAATATTTTAGACTACATATAATATTTAATGAATACTTTTCACAACTATGTCTACTTGTGTGATTCTTATCAGAGAAAATAAAAAAAAATAAAATAATTACATTACAAAAAGCGAAAACTTCTACTTTTCTTTTTCTGGTTTTGGTTGTCTTTTAAACTATAGGACATGAGATGGTGTGAGTAATATATAGTGGAAGTTTACATGAAGAAGAATTGGAAGAAGCTAAAATGAAAAAAATAAACTCTAATTTGATTTTGATTTATAATTTTATTAAATTAAACTGTCAGACGCGTCAACCTCAATTCAGTTTTGATATTTCGATTGTGTTTTTTTATTGTTATTTTTTATTTAATTTAGCAATTTTATCTAAATTTGCGTGTGCCAAGTAAACTTTTCTCACTCAAACAACAGTTTCATTTACGAAAAATTTCACGCGTAATTTTAAAATGGGCAAACGGCTTTTTTCCAACCGCAACAGCGAGCACCAAGATACTACTTTTCCCGCATGAGTAATTCAATTTTTATTTTTTTAATTAGATCAATTTATTTGGAATGAAAATCAGTTACTTACATTCTTCATAGTAAAATCTATTGTATAATAATAGTTATAATAGTATTAAAAGATAGTGATATTGTCATCCTCTAAGTTATTCACAGATTTCTTTTTAAAATGCTAATATTATATCGAAAGCTTCAAACAATTGATAAAACACGTATATAAACGTAACATATAATTATTATTAATAATAATATTTATTTATTTGTTAATCATTCAATCATTCATCATCAATCACAGACGGCCGTTGGATGTAGTGTTGATAGGCCACAAGATGGATCGACAATCAGGTCAAGATCGCCGGAATACGTTGGATTAGGGCGGCGCAGACCGATCGTCCTGGAGATCCTTGGGGGAGGCCTTTGTCCAGCAGTGGACTCTTCATCATCATCAGAACTCAGAATCATTCACTTTTACTTTTAATCCCACAGCAACACGCACGGTACGCAATACAAATATACACTCTTTTGCAAAAAAAACCGACACCTAGGTAAAGAGCCTGTTTTTGCATCTTCAGAGTATTTCATAATTCTAAGAAGCTTGTATCATCATAAATAAATAAGCAAAAAGTAGTAATTTGGTCATTACATTTCGATGGAATTGATGAAAAATGATCCCAGAGTCTAAACAGTTAGTTGTTTTTTTTATTTAATGTACAGTTTAATTTTTTTTTCTCATAATAATCAAGCAAGTAGTCATAGTTGTGAAAAGTATTCATTATATATCTATAGTCTAAATTAATTTTACTTTTGATGAAAAAACTCTAAACAGGCAAGCTGCAAAAACATCTACGCAACTGACTTATTCGTATACAATAACTGAGGGATTCACTTTATCAGTTGGTAGACGGGGCTTCCCTCGTGACCTGCAGTAATGTTATCACTTAACCAGTATTACAAATACAGTCAAAACATTGTCTTATACTAATTTGAATCATATTACTTCGACATTGAGTTTATTATACGTTTTATTCGTTTCACAGACGCAAATGTTTATATGGTAGACTTGCTAGAATATATACCAGCGATATTCTGTAATTCCTCACAACACTTAAAGCTCTCCAACAATTCACAAGTGTCAAGGAAATATTTGAAAATGAATTTCTCAAAAACATTTTTCTTCGTCTTCGCCTGCTTCTTAGCGCTTACCTCTGCATCGCCAAAGTGGAAAATATTTAAGAAAATTGTGAGTATAATTTACGGGTTATTATCATAAACATGTCATAGCATGCTGACGTTGTATTTCTCAATGTTGCTTTTGCGGAGCGCAAAACAAACCCATTAAAATAACATAAAAATAGAAAAATAGTAGTTAAGTAAATTTGCCGTTAGTCCAGCAAAGTATGGGATAGCCTGACTGATTTATTTTAAGAGTTCATACGGATTGATAAAGAAGGCTATTCCTATTCTCCTTACGAAATTTTATTACTTTCCTGTAAATATGAAATTGTTTTCTCTCGCTTCGTCTTATTCAATTAAACTCATTTTGGAATTACATTCATAGGCTACAGGATCTTCGAGCAAGTTGACCTCTATTAGTACAACTAAATAAAGATGCTTTTTTTTAACAGGAGCACATGGGACAGAACATTCGAGACGGAATCATCAAGGCTGGACCAGCGGTAGAAGTTGTCGGACAAGCCAGCTCGATATATAAACAGGGATGAAATAAATACTCAACTGATGTGCCAAATGTTATTTTTAAGACTATTTAAGTATTATTTTTTAAATAAATGTTTTAAGTATTTGTCTGTTTATAATTGCTCTACCAGCTGACCCTTTGTACGTTGGTTAATTTGTCAATAAAAATTCATAACATCGAGAATTATTTCGTAAAATTCGCTGTTGTTATAATGCAATTGTTTCACAGCAGAAATGTCAAACAGTGCGTCAATAAATTCTCTCATAGAAAATATGTCCCTACAAATAAATATTGGATATAACAATATTTATTGTAACCCAAATTAAAATAAAAACGCCTATAATAAATCCATAAATCCCATCTCTCAAGTTGGACTAAACTGCACTCCATGAAGTAATCTCCATTAAAATCGTTTAGGAGTTCACTGGAAACAACCCTGGATTTATATTATTGCTCTTTTAAGTATGTGCTTGGGAGAGGCCACTGTCCAGCAATGGAAGTCTTCCGTCTGAAATGATGATTGTTGAAATGATGTACACTATTGCAAAAGGCCGGGATTTAGGCAATTGCAGGTCGAGTATGAGTTTGAAGGCGGAACCGTAGGCGAGGACTTCACTAAATACGAGACAGGCAATTGCCATTTCCCGCCGAGGCATATATATTGCTTTTCTCAAAAGAATGCAGGCAAATACAACACACTTTTTATTTATAATATAAATTAAAAGTAGTTAAATTCCCATTAATTTTTCAAGTTTATGCCGTTTTAACATAAACTGTACATTTCAGCATGGAATAAATTGCCCATAATGTTTTTAGCTTTTTGATGGCTTTTTAGTTTTAGAAAAATCATTAAAATACGCCAGAAATACTGTTTCACTCATTCTCTCTCACAACTCACTCTAATTATTATTAAATTTATATTTATTAAGTAGGTATGTAAATAACAAATCAAGACGAATTTTCAGCTTTGCCGCCAATTTGGCGACAGACTGACCAGACGGCAAAGAGACTAAAGTATGCCAAGAATGACAAAAGAGATCCGATCAAAGAGTATTTAATAACCCCAGCACGCCGTCAACGCCGTTTCATACAGCATTGCTGGAGTGTTGTAATGTTCCAAATTCAAAAAAACGCTCCTGCAATGGATTGTCCGCAAATACGATACTTCGCGTGTTCTTTCTTCGAAAATAATGACAATATTTCCATGCATGTTTGAGAAATATATTATTAAAGCACTGAGATGTTTCTTGGCATAGAATGCCAGGTAGTAACCAAACCGGTGCTTCTTTCTGTCAAATCAAGCATTTGTATGGACTATTTGTGTTTTGGTTTAAAAAGGACTGATATTTTTGAGATTACTGGGCTAGTTCCATAGGCTTATTATATTAGATTATAATAAAAATTATAAAGCATAACCACTGAAATACTTGCATGTATGTCAAGACGAAACATGTGCTTAGTCTTGAATTCATAACAACTTGAGCTGTAAATGTTTCTTGCAAATAAAGACTTTGAATTATCTCGATGTTGTTCGAACAATTGAATAAATGAGTATAAGGTAAAATAAATAAAAAAACTCGAGCTATTTTAAATTGTTCATTGCAGATGATAGCACACCTAATGTAGTTATAGTAGTTGAACTGTGATAAGTTTAATGCACCAAGTGAAATGTGAAAACAGTTATAAAACTAGTTAATTTTACAGTTGGCTGCTATTAACAACGTTTATTATTTTTTTACAAAATTTTGACAACAAGGAAACTTTTGTTTATTGTAGTATGCGTTACTTTGCGGAAATCCATAATTATTCAAATGATTTGAGTTTTCTTTAGTGTTTATTCCGTCAATATTTGTCCTTAAACTATTCGACACGTGTTTCGTCTCTACACGAGGCATCCCTAGGACATGTTGAGTTGCCAAAATCTGGCACGAGACTCTACCTCTCGTATTATCTCTCTCGTATGTCGTCGAATTGTTTAAAGACAAATATTGGCGGAATTAACACTAAAGAAAACTCAAATCATTTGGATAACAAGGAAACTGTACCGAATTGGGCACGGCGTAGGGTGCTGGTGTGGGACGCGACATACGCCGACCTTCTCATGTCCAAGTTATGTCAGTTGGTGCTGGGGCTGCTGCTTCGACTGCCGAAGACAGCAAGCGTCGCAAATATGTCGGACTCATTAAGTCTTACATCTTTGTGCCGTTTGGTGTCGAGACACTTAGCCCTTGGGGGATCAGCCTAGCTATCCAACGCGGAAATACTGCCAGTATTCTTGGTACGCTTCCCCGTAATGATAGTTTTAATTTAATGTAATAATAGTAATGTAAATATAGTTATAAGAAATGTAAGTAGGTTTATATTTGATTTAGTAAAGAACGTGAATTTGTTGTTTTATTGATATAAATATCTATCAACAAAGTTGAACTATTTATAATCTCAAAATATCATTAATCCGGAACTTTCCTCTCTGCCACAAAAAATACTTTATCAGCCGGACAGACTATTATATTACATTATTGTTGACAGTGACAGATGGGCAAGGTGAAGATTTCTGCCGTGAAGCAGTAATGTGTAAGCATAACTGTTTCGGTCTGAAGGGCGCCGTAGCTAGTGAAATTATTGGGCAAATGAGACTTAACATTTTATGTCTCAAGGTGACGAGCGCAGTTGTAGTGCCGCTCAAAATTTTATGGATTTTTAATAATCTTGAGTGGCAGTGCATTGTAATGAGCAGAGCGTATCATCCATTAGCTGAACGTCCTGTTCGTCTCATCATTAAAAAAATTATTGTGTAAGTCCTTATTGTCATAAAAAAAAACTTGAAGACAGCTTCATTTCAATAATTGTTATTACACGATATTTTACGTTTTACAATTTTTTTTTAAATCCTAGCTAAATCATTGCAGAGCATTAGGCCCTCAAAGATGATTATTTCATGATACCAAGGGCCTTAATCGGACCGGCCAAATGCAAGACTGTCTCGAAGTTTACACACGTATTGTTCCATACCATCTAACCATCTACCAGTGGGAGGCTCCTTTGCACAGGATGCCGGCTAGATTATGGGTACCACAACGGCGCCTATTTCTGCCGTGAAGCAGTAATGTGTAAGCATTACTGTGTTTCGGTCTGAAGGGCACCGTAGCTAGTGAAATTACTGGGCAAATGAGACTTAACATCTTGTCTCAAGGTGACGAGCGCAGTTGTAGTGCCGCTCAGAATTTTTGGGGGTTTCAAGAATCCTGAGCGGCACTGCATTGTAATGGGCAGGGCGTATCAATTACCATCAGCTGAACGTCCTGCTCGTCTTGTCCCTTATTTTCATAAAAAAAAAAACCAGATATGATAACATATAATAATAATATGTGAGTGTAAAATATGTAGCAAATCTCTTTAAGAACTATTATCAGAATGTATAATGACGTCAATAAACATTTCTTTCTTTCTTTCTTTCTTTCTTTATTCATTTAGGTCAAGGAAATGACACTTATTAATGTCAATTAAAGTTTTCTTTCATTTTTATATCTACCGCAACTTCAGAAAGGGTTGAGCTTTAATGAGAAGAAGTTGCAAGAAACTCATTGCTCTTTTAAATCAACATGTACAGCTTCGTCATTCTTAAATCCATTTCAGTTTCATTATGTTATCATATAAAGTGACGCAACAAAAATACTCAACCGTCAAAAATACTCAATAACTTGCACGAGTAAGTCAAAAAAAGTAAATGTAAATTAATACCACATTAATACGTAAAGACAAGAGTTATTGTGTATAGTTTAGATGCATCAATCCACACATACAGTAAATAAATAAAGGTATTTTGCAAGTATTTTATTTGCGATTATAATATAATAACTTTAATTTAAAAAATATAAATCAACTCCATCATGCAAGAAGCCAGAATATTTATTGTTATAAAAGCTAACAAGCTGACTCAGCAAACGTTATATTGCCCATAATAGTGATTTTCATTATTATAACACTAGAAATAAGGGATTGCTTGTAACTAATTCTAGTAGGCTTCATAAGATACATAATAGCTTTAAGGGTAAATGTATACACTTCTACAATAAAGTCCCAGCCACTGTTCAGGCATTATCTATAAATAAATTTAAATGTTTTATAAAAAAATGGCTCTGTCGTAAATCCTATTACTCCACTGCTGAATATCTAAATGATCGGACAGCTTGGGACTAGATTGTGATTATTTTATAGCGACTGTACAATATTGTATATTTTTATTGAAAAGAGCACAAAAAAAAGAAAGCTGGGAGAGTTTCTTGCGCCGCTTCTTCTCTCTCAGAGCGCCATTTGTTTCCGAAGCGGTAGTAGTATCTAGTAGTATAAGAAATTACGTCAAAAAGAATTCTAAAGGAATCGATTTTGAGAAAATAAATGCCTTTTATGCCTTTTTATGCCTTTATGCCATGTAAAGTAATAAAAAAAATATCAATAATAAAAAAATTGGGGTATGAAAAATAGATGACGAGCTATTCTCAGACCTACCAAATATATCGTACATAAAATTTATCGTACTACAATTATTATTGTATTCGATTGCCATCTTGCAACCCTATTGCGGATCTGTGAATGGAACAGAATAATATAAATAAATCGTGATCAAAAACAGGGATTTATCCAAGAAGGGTGAAAATTTGAAGTTGTATGTATTTTTCAATCATAATATAATAAAAATAAAAAAATTGTCAAAACAAAGTATTTAGGGGTGTGGTGGGGTCACCCTCATTATTTAGGGGTATGAAAAATAGATGTTATAGATGTTAGCCAACTCTCAGACCTATCCGATATGCACATAAAATTTCATAAAAATCGATTTACCCGTTTCGGAGATGTTTAGTAACAAACACCGCGACACAATAATTTTATGCATTAGAAGTAGTATAGATCTACAATTTCATTTAAAAAAAAAATAGAAAACATAACAAAAGAATAGAGGGAAGCAACAAAATTCAACTAAGCTCACTAATTGACGTCATTAACTGACGAATTCGCATTATCAGTCGGTAGACGGGGCTTCCCTCATCACCCATAGTAATGTTATCTCTTAACCAGTCACCGATGCAGTTAACCCATCGCGATATACAAATTTGAATCATAATACTTTGACATAAAGTCTATTATATTTGCAATTAATTTCACAGACGCAACTGTTATATGGTAGACTTACTACAATATATATGAGCAAAGTTCTGAAATTCTTTACAACGTTTAAAGTTCTTATACGATACACAAGAATAAAGGAATTATTTGAAAATGAATTTCTCAAAGATATTTTTCTTCGTATTCGCTTGCTTCTTGGCACTTTCCTCTGCATCGCCTAAGTGGAGAATATTTAAGAAAATCGTGAGTATTTTATGAGTGTATTATTCATCATCATCATCTCAGCCGGAAGATATCCACTGCTGGACAAAGGCCTCCCCCAAAGATCGCCATGTCGCGCTGCCCTAATCCAACCATTCGAGAACTTTACTGCTCCAACGGCCATCTTTTCGGCAAGCTATGTGCCATGCCCATTGCCACTTCAATTTCGCAACCATCAGGGCTATATCGATTACTGTGGTTCTTCTACGGATCTCCCCATTTCTGTTTCGATTTTGCAGGGAAATTCTGAGCCCTCTCCAGTAGCCTCTGAGCGACCATAAGCTTCCTCATAAGACCCATAATTAATTCAATTATTATCATAAATATTTTATTATATTAATCTAAAGTTGTATTCCTCAATTTTTCTTTTGCCTCCAAAGATTTCCTCCCACCTTTAAAGCCATAATCTAATCGGCATCCTGTGCAAAGGAGCCACCCACTGATGGTGGCTGGCTATGCTTAGTCTCATTGAAATTTAGTTTCATTCATTGAAGTCATCTCTTTCTTGGATTTTTTCAATTAGTCTCGTTTCGGAGTTACTTACTGGCCTATATATATATAAATGGATTTAAGGATTTTCCTGTAAATTATCTGCCTTAACTTCATTTAAATTAAGGTTAATTTTTGTTATACAGGAACATATGGGACGGAATGTTCGAGACGGAATCATCAAAGCGGGACCAGCCATCCAAGTAGTCGGACAGGCCAGCTCGATATACAAACAAGGATGAATTAATTAAATACTCAATAATTATTGTGCCAAATATTAGTATTAACACTTACATTAAGTATTATTTATTAAATCCCTTTTTTTAAACTATGTCTATTTTTTGCTTTCATACAATAATAATTAGCCAATTTAAAAACAACGGTGCCAAGCCAAATGTAATAGCAAGTACCTACACTCGCCAAACGTGACTTTGAGCGGGATAGCTTCTTCTAGAGCCAAACAACCCAAGCGGGCAGGCACCAACTAAAACCCTATCAATAGGTAGCACATACAAATAATAGAGTTTTATTAATATATATTATACTTTTCACTTTTAGAAGACGATTTTTTTAAACGTAGTTTTTTTAATTTCCTAAAATAATAGAGGAAACATTGAGCCTTGGGGTGCTCCCCTCTGATAGCATCTGAAGTCTTGAACCATGAAGCTTCACATTAAAAATTCAATGATATATGTATTAATAGCGTACAGTTTATCTCAATGTCAAGGAAAGCAAACATCGGACGAAACAGCTGACGTCACTGATAAAGGCGTTATGACTTAATTCTGAATGATACATACAGGGCCCTTATGAATCTTCCGAGATGCTGCAGCGCATCAGGCATGTTCGTGGAGGGTGGGGTCCCTGACTTCTTCGCTGTAATAATAATAATAATATTGACACACTTTTTACACAAATTATCTTGCCCCAAGTTAAGCATATATAGCCTGTGTTATGGGTTACAAGACAACGATATATTTAATACAATATACTTACTTAAACATACATAAATTCATATAAACATATAAATTTATATATATAAATACATTTAAACATCCATGACTCGGAAACAAACATCCATATTCATCATATAAATGCTTGCACCTACCGGGATTGGAACCCCGGACCTCTAGCTTAGTAGGTAGGATCGCTAACCACTCGGCTATACAGGTCGTCTTCTCGTAATAAGAACGAGAATCGCGACATTTTGGAGTCGATTGCGCAGCTCACAAAATAAAATCCTCACGGCTATATCTGACGATATCAGGAGCCCTTTAAATAAACGATGGATATCTGTTCACATGGAGAATAACAAAAAATTAATTGGACTTGTAATTAATATTATGAATTTTTATATCTTTACTAGCTCACCCGACAGACGTTGTTCTGTATATAATAAATAAATTAATGTTTTCATATAAATTTGTCAATAATATATCTTAACATCAAAAATTACTTCGTAAAATATGCAACCTGCCGTGGTAATGAAATTGTTTCACAGCAGAACTGTCAAACCGTGCGTCAATAAATTCTCTCATAGAAATTATGTATGGACACATCAAAGGATAAACAAATTTGTTGTTTTTATTTAATTTAGCAGCATTTTCCTATTTATTCACCTTTTAAACCTTTTCTGGACTTCCACAAATAATTCAAGACTAAAATTAGCCAAATCGGTCTAGCCGTTCTCGAATTTTAGCGAGACTAACGAACAGCAATTCATTTTTATATATATAGATATTTTTATATTTTGGACACCACACCCTTATACAGTAATAATAATAATAATAATAATCCTTTATTCAACTAATAATATGTGGTACAAAATGTTTTTGTGCCCTACCCTCTGCGATAGGATACCCTGAGTTGCAGAGGCTAGGTCCTTCCGAAAGGCTATCCATTATTAAACATAATTAGCAAACTCACTAAAAAGAGGTATGTGTGTGTGCGTGTGTGTGTAAGTGTGTGTGTGAATGTGTGTGTGTGTTGCTGTATGTGTGTGTGTTTTTATTTTTTTTTTATTTTTTTAAGTATTTGTTGTGTATGTCAAACTGTGCACAAGATTAAATAAATGTTAGTCGTTGTTAAATTGAATATTAAGTTTTAATTTTAAGAACATTTTCTGTATCTTCGTATTTTAATACTATTAGCCATGATTTTAAAGATTTTGTTAACGAGAATTTATTTACTTTACTTATATTTTTATTATATTTACTGAAGTAGTTGTAAGTGTATGCCGAATTAAATTCATACTGTGACTGAGCAAAGCCTGTTTTAGTTATTGGGGTACGAAATGTGTTTATTCTGTTATTATCATTAGAATTTATATTACTTTTTACATGAAATCTTGAAATTATTCCATAAATATATTGCTGACGGACACTAAGAAGTTTACTCTCTTCATGTAATTGGTTGGTTGGGTACCTAAACGGCTTATTGAAAATTGTTTTTAGTAGAGTTCTGTGCGCTCGTTCTAACTGAAGCATAAACGTTTTGCCAGCTCCACCCCACGCACAAATGCAATAGGTCATGATTGGAACACAGAGAGATTGATACACCATCATAGTTGTCTCGACTGGTGCCACGTCTCTTAGGTTTCTAAATAATGGAATGAGACGTTTTATTTTATTTTTTGTATTATAAATGTGGGCCGTCCAATTAAGGTGTTCGTCTAGCGTAACACCAAGGTATTTTATGGTTTCCTCTTTGGCTAGGATGTTACATTTACAATAAGATCGATTGTTTTTCCGGTTACAAGGATACGTGTGTATTGGGAGAGTAAATTGTCCGTCAGGATTATTTCTGTTGGAGATATTGAAGCACATATATTTAGTCTTAGCAGTATTGACAGTTAGTAAACTATTTTCCAGCCAAGACGTGATTTGGCTCAATCCTTCTTCAGCTAACGATTTCACGTCATCCCACTGATTTCCATGAAATAAAACCACAGTATCATCGGCAAAGCAAACGATACGTCCTGATGTGGGAGAAATCTTACAAAGAGGGTTGATGTAAGCTAGGAATAGTGTAGGGCCCAAAACACTTCCCTGGGGAACTCCATAGTCAATGGTGATAAGATCACTAGTAAGATCGCCTATCTTAATACACTGCTGTCTTCCATTAAGATAATTTTTGAACCAGTCCAAAGCTATTCCTCTAATTCCCAAATTGGAAAGTCTGTTGAGTAAGATAGGAATTGAGACTGTATCGAATGCTTTTTGCAGATCTAGGAAAACGCCTATGCATTTATTGCCACTATCTAGGGTACTAGTGATATATTTAGTAACCAGTATTTAGTCGCCGGCAGTGCAGTGAGCTCCGTCAGTTGATGTTCGCTACGGATAAGCAACGCTGGTTCTGTCTTGTGTTTTCTCAGATAGATCTTGCCGCTTTTAATCCAACAATATTCGTAATGATGTGTTTTAGCATGCTGTCGCGCCTTGAAGTATAAGTATTTCTGCTTTGCGCTTAGCAGTTCAGATATATAAATATATTTTGATTCGCCGTTCATACCAATGTGTTGAGTGCTTAGTTTATTGTGCTGTTTGATACGTTGCTTGCAGTGTTTGTTTTCTAGTTTATTAGTTTACTTTTAATAAGAATAAATAAATAATGTTAACTATGGGGCGTAATTGGCCTGAAATAAATGAATTATTATTATTATTAAACAGCTGACTGCAAACGAGTGTCGATGACCTGGATCAATTTTAATATTATTTTGGTTCAGTTAAGTCTGAATTTTTTTAACGACTATTTTAGCTAGAATTACAACAGGTTATGTATGACTTTTTGAAGTCAAACCTTCTTAAGGTGAGCCACATCGGTCTATGTAAGTACGTCTAAATAACGCGCAACGGCAAACATATATTATATTTTAATGTTATCTGATTGGTCTCCGCTGCGCTCCAACTAGATACCGCACTACCTAAGATCAATAGCTTTTATGTTCGGCAACAATTAGACGCTTGTGTGCGTGGCATCTTGACACTCAATGGCATCTTTTAAATTTTGTTACATACGCTTCGTGTTATTTTACATAGAAAGTAATAAAATACAAAATACTTACTGATTATATGTAATCCCAGTGTCTTAATTATTTCTTGTAGTATTATTTTTACAAAGTTTTACTACTCAACGGCATTATAGTTTCATGTGACACGCCAACGTCACACATTGTTCGAGACTGGCTCGAGTAGTATTAGTTGCCGCACTTTGCGACTAGGCCTGTGGTATCTAGTTGCAGCGCAGCGGAGACAAATCCCTAAATTAAGGTAAGCATGCGTATTTACATCGCCGCTCGGACATTTTTAAACTTTTAATAGGTGATTGAAAGTCAATTATTTTCTCAAAATTGATTCCTTTAGAATTCTTTTTGATGTCATTTCTGATAACTACTAGATAATACTACCGCTTCGGAAATGGCGCTCTGTCGGAGAAGAAGCGGCGCAAATAAACTCTCCCAGCATTCTTTTTTTGCGCTCTTTTCAATAAAAATATACAATATTGTATTGTGTCATTTTTATCGCTATAAAATAATCGCAATCTAGTAACCCAGGCTGTCCGATTATATAGATATTCAGCAGTGGAGAATAGCATTTACGACAGAGCCATTTTTTAATAAAACATTTAAATTTATTTATAGATAATGCCTGAACAGTGGCTGGAAACGATAAGAGCTAATATTGTTTCAATTCCAAATGTTTATTGAATAAACAAAGAATAATAATGTTAATTTTTTACCAAAGTTTTATTTCAGCGGTGCTCAGTTTTTATTTTAAGTTTTGTGTTTTAATAATTTATCTACACCCATGCTTTAAATCCTCTATTAAAGATTCTAAAACAGTTAGCTTATTGCCAACATTAAAACACCCAATGTACTAATAACCATTACATCATGGAAACGAGTCTTGTAATGAAATTCAGTACAACATTATATCATCCGTTTTCATAATAACACTAGGTACTTTGGTTGATATTATGGTTACTAGGACTGGCTTTATTAATGTTAGCAGTAGGAAGCTGTTTCAGAATCTTTTATAGAGGAATTATATTATGGGTATAGATAATAGTTATTTATGCTACTGTTGATTATTAGGTATTAAAACACTCATGTGATTCTAATATAAACCCACTTTCGTTAGACTACACTAACTATTAGAAATACACTGCGTTATAGGTAAGTTAGTTTTTACCATAGATACAAAAGTATGTTTGTATATTATAATTAGTAAAGCGAATGAACAGTCTCTCTGTCGATTTTTCAAGGCGGATCAAGGAGCCACTGAATAGTAAAAAATAAGGCCTCCGTGACACCTTATATAACAGTGTAGCACCAAAACAAGCCGATTAACGTGTAAATACAAAGCCCCACGCACACACTTACACTACTACATGCCGATAGGCGGCCATTATAAAAAATGTCATCGTCTGTGACAGATGAGTTTGCGTTTCAATAAAATATTTAAAAAATGCCGTCGTGCGTTGTAGAAAAGTGTATATATAAGTATTTGTGGCCACATATGATTATTTAAGGGAGAAGAAATTGTGTAACTAGTATCCCCCGTAACCGCACACACACTAGCATAACGGTGCTTCACTTGCTAATATCACGGCGCGGAGTCCTTCTTTTTTTACCCGTCCGTGCAAGGAGCTTGTATCGTACGCTCGCGCGGAGTTGGGTCGGTTGTAGTTATGGCTCGCGCGTCAAATACCTAAAAATTGATAACTGTTTTGATACTCGATAAATGTATTGCAGGCTATTATAGGAGTTTCCAGATGCCAGAAATTTAAAAGTTATTGCTTATTTGGCTTACAAGAATGAACTGGAGGCCTATCATAAGTTTTTAATTAGCCATTCAATCCCGATGCAGTTGAGTTTAGGTACGATTCACTTCCCCCTAAGAAAGTAGCAACTTCATTTGAATCGCTCACTTTGACACATAAGCTATAAATTTATGTTGAAATATTACATCATAGTACGAATGAATGAATGAATTAAAACAGTTTGCGATTCAATTTCCGACTTAATTTCACGTCAAACTAAAATTGATCGCTCTAATGACGTCGTGGTATAGCAAAGAAGTTCATTTTAGGTCGTCAATTGAATCGCAATAACAGTTCATGGTAGGCCGTCTGGTGTGTATAGTTATTTATACCAAATATATAATTGTAGTTATTTATATTAAATTTATATCAAGATATTATTGGCTCGCGCAGAAAAATATGAAGGTCAACTAAGGTCGGACATGGGGTCGCGCGGTTGACACGCGTAGTTTATACGCACCTTAACAATCGCCGGGTAAAGTCAGCTCGAATTGATAAAGAGAGCGCTATCAGTCAACGCTAATTTGAGCACAGTAATTTATACACAAACAAAATTTTATGAACGATGCGGGATTCGAACCCACGACCTCCGGCGTTCCGTGCCGGTGCTCTAACCAACTGAGCTAACCGTTCGAGTACCGCCTCGTTACAAATGTTTCTTTGTTTGCTTTGTTCAACTCTTAGGTTGTGGCTTCATCTACAGGATCTACTTTACAGTTGATAACGTTTGTGTGGTAAAGGTTACTATAACATAAATCACTTTCTTGATACTTTTCTTGAACTTTCGAAACCGTGGTAGTTTCGCAATGGAGTGACCGCCCTCAGGTTATTAAATAATAAATTTTATTGTACGATACTACCTAGTAATATAATGTCAGTAAATTAAGGAAAAACAAAGCTCACTGAGTTTCTTGCGCCCGTTCTTCTCAGGCATACTATTACGAATGGGTGATAATTTTTTTGCGTTCAAGAAGTGATTTTAAATCCTATTTTGACATAAATATTTTATTTTTTTTTATATTTTTAATGTAGGTAAGTAGATAACAAACAACAGACGTAGTTTTATAAAGGTATTTAATAAAATAATACTTAATGTAAGTCTTAATACTAATATTTGGCACAATAATAATTGAGTATCGATTTAATTCATCCTTGTTTGTATATCGAGCTGGCCTGTCCCACTACTTGGATGGCTGGTCCCGCTTTGACGATTCCGTTTCGAACATTCCGTCCAAAATGCTCCTGTAAAACAAAATTTAACTTTAATTGAATTGTTCTAAAAGAGGATAATTTACCGGAATATCCAATATTCTGTGAGGTTCTTTGACAAATCCCAGAAAGAGATATATCAATGATTTTTTTTATGGAAAAGGAGGACAAACGAGCGTACGGGTCACCTGTTGTTAAGTGATCACCGCGGCCCACAATCTGTTGCAACACCAGAGGAATCACAGGAGCGTTGCTTGCCTTTAAGGAAGGTGTATGCGCTTTTTTTGAAGGTACCCATGTCGTATCGTCCCGGAAACACCGCACAAGGAAGTTAATTCCACAGCTTTGTGGTACGTGGAAGAAAGCTCCTTGAAAACCGCACTGTGGAGGACCGCCACACATCCAGATGGTGAGGATGATATCCTAACTTGTGGCGTGTCGTGCGAAGTTGGAATTCGGCGGCAGGAATCAGGTTAAACAGCTCTTCGGAACACTCCCCGTGATGAATATAATCATAAATTAAATAATTAATTAATTTAATAAGAAGAAATTAATCAAACAATATTGTTTGATCATGTTTTTAAAGTGATAACCCTCATTCTGGTATTAATACACAAATAAAATTTGAAAACAAATTATATTAATCCCAGAAGTGAGGGTTATGACTTTAAAAACATAAAAAATTGTTTAGATTTACAAGAGCGATATCTCAAGTCAATTTCATAATATGCAAATATTGGGGTTGAGCAAGTTATCAACTGTAAAGTAGATCCTGTAGATGAAGCCACAACCTGAGAGTTGAACAAAGCATACAAGATTTTATAACGCTACGTCACTCGAACGGTGAGCTCAGTTGGCAGAGCACTGGCACTGAACGCTAGAGGTCGGTATTTAAGAAATTAATCAGATTATTCCATACGTTAGTACTTTGCAGCGTAGACCAACATCAAAAGATTATAGTTACTAAGATTTAATAACGTAATAATAAATAAGGGTTTGGATTAAAGTTTTACAAAAACTAAATTTAGGAACACAACATCAGCTAAATAAATATTATTTCTGGTTATAATTAACTCATAAAATACTCACAATTTTCTTAAATATTCTCCACTTTGGCGATGCGGAGGTAAGCGACAAGAAGCACGCGAAGACGAAGAAAAATATCTTTGAGAAATTCATTTTCAAATATTTCTTTGTCACTTGTGAATTGTTTGAGAGCTTTAAATGTTGTGAGGAATTTCAGAAGATCGCTGATATATATTGTAGCAATTTTACCATATAACATTTGCATCTGTGAAATGAATAATACGTATAATAAACTCAATGTCAAAGTAATACAATTCAAAATTGTATATCACAATGTATAAACTGCATCGGTGACTGGTTAAGAGATAACATTACTATGGGCGATGAGGGAAGCCCCGTCTATGTGAGTCCACCAGTAATTATTGTCGTCAATTAGTGAGCTTCGTTGAAATTTTTGATGATTCCCTGTATTGTTTTGTTTATTCTGAAGGGCGCCGTAGCTAGTGATATTACTGGGCAAATGAGACTTAACATCTTATGTCTCAAGGTGACGAGCGTAATTGTAGTGCCGCTCAGAGTTTTTGGGTTGTAATGGGCAGGGCGTATCAATTACCATTAGCTGAATGTCCTGCTCGTCTCGTCCCTTATTTAAATTAAAAAAAAAGTTTTGTTATATTTTCTCTTTTTCAAAAGTGAATAAATATAAACGAAACATCTAACTTTTTTATATCTGTTACATGTCTGTCTCAGATTTATAAATGTAATTACAATTACATAAGAACTTGTAATAATCTATTAGAATTAGAATAATCTATTAGAAAACATAGAGTTTCTTGCCCGTTCTTCTCTGAGGAAATCCGCCTTCCATATGATAAGTAATATGATTTACCTACGAAATAAAATATTTTTGATTTGATTTGATAAATAATCGTGTACTGGTAACGATAAACATGATAATCCTCAAGTCCATCGTTAGCACTCTTCTTCTATACTAACTGCCGCCTGTGACTAATTTAGAGTCCATCAGCTGTTTCCGTAGCAATGAACTTCGTAACAGTCCCGAAAAAATCTTCGTAGTTATTTAAACATTTGCCGGACCAGATTGACAGACAGTCCCTCAGGCCGATACAAAAAAAAACAATTATATCATTCACATAGACAAAAATGTTCTTAAAATGAAAACTACGGGGCCGAACTATGTAAATTTTTTATGGCATCTATTCCGCAACGAACGTAAGAAGAATTACGTAAATCAGTTCAAAAATCTCAGAGTATTCGGTGTACAATACATACATAAAAAAATACCGATCGAATTGAGAACCTCCTCCTTTTTGAAGTCGGTTAAAAATAGTATCCATTCATGTCAATACATCGCTTCATCCCATGGAACCACTGAGAAAAACACTTTTCCCACTCGTCCCTATGGGCTGCATGTACTATTGACGACGTTTTAGAACGCAGGCACATCTGCCTTAGCTTCCATAACTCGTTTTTCTCGATTTTCTTTTATTTTCAGGAATAAATAAAAATTGCAATTTTCGAGGTCGGAGCTATACGATAAGATCAGTAACTACGTGTATGGCATTTAAGTGAGCATGACGATGCCTGTAACGAGAAATGTACCGAATAACAAAAGAATGTTCATCTACATAATATTACATAATACTTACTAAATGCCTTTACTTACAATTTACAATTTTGTTTCAATTTACATCTGTGTAATTTACATAAATTAAAGTGCAAATGTTTTTAGTTTTCTCGGGTGTTATTTCCGTCAGTATACGTCTTCAAACAATTCATGTTTCGCCTCTACACGAGGCATCCTCAGGAGATGTTGACCCACCAAAATCTGGCTTAAGACTGAATTGAATGAGTTTTTTTGCGCCCAGGTAAAGGGAAAGGGCTACCCTCCGGGATAACGACGGGAGGGAGGTGGTGAATGCTCATGCATACCAATAGAGCCTAAGTCTGCGTTGGTTATGTGGGAATCATGTGATACCTAAGTGATACCTACCCACTAAACACCACCTGAGGTTGGCTTTGGGCAAGTGCCCTCTAAGCCTTCATCGAAGGCGACCTTCTCTTGGGGAGAGAGAGGTGCAAGCGATAGTTGGGAGTGTCCGCTGGGATAATTGAATAAGCCGGAAACCACTCTTTCATGCCCTCGTCGGATGAGATGTCGCGCTGTGATTGGTCGCCTGTTGTGACGTATTACCCCCGAAAGAGATACGTAACAATGGCTTACATACGTGATTATGGATTTCCGCAAAATAACGCCAACTTCAAGAAATTTTCTAAAATAAAGTGTTCAGTACGAATAAAAATTACCTTAAAAACCTGTACGTCTTGATTTGTTTAATCACACAGTTATAACAATATAGTTACGGGACTGTAATAATTAATTGGGAGCCGGGGCTTTCCTCCTGACCCTAGAAATGTTATCACAAAACCAATTACTAACGCAAATCAAATAAACACGCAAAAGTTACTCTTATTGCATCGGCATTAAGTCTAGTATGATAGTTAACTGTCTAGATAGCAGATCGTTTCAAATGCTACATTTGTATCACGGACTAGTAAAAAAAGAAGGACTCCGCTCCGTGATATTAGCAAGTGAAGCACCGCTGTGCTAGTGTGTGTGCGTTTACGGGGTATACCAGTTACACAATTTTTTCTCCCTTAGATATCCACAAATACTTTCATATTATTGTTTTTACACTTAATCACAACGCACAACGGCATTTTTAATATATTTTATTGCGACGCAAACTGATCTGTTACAGACTGACAGATGGCAAATCTCATAATGGCGGCCGATCCGCATGTATTAGTGTAAGTGTTGCGTGGGGCTATGTATTTACACGTTTACCGGCTTGTTTTGGTGCCTCACTGTTATGTAAGGTGACACGGAGTCCTTATTTTTTTACTCGTCCGTGATTTGTACAATATATATCAGCATGCTTTTAATACCCCTCACAGCAATCAAAGCTTTGCAATACGCAAGTTGTTATCAAATACGTTAAAATGAATATCTCAAAGATATTATTTTTCATCTTCGCTTGCTTATTGGCATGTTCTACGGCATCGCCTAAGTGGAAGATTTTCAAGAAAATCGTGAGTATTTCATGTCAATATTTGTAAAGGATAATGCGGATCCTTGTATGAAAATTGGGCTATTCTTGCGTCTTAACCAAATCATTCGTAATACATTAGAAATATTCTCAAGATTATATAAAACAAAAATCAATAAGATATAAACAGAGAATTTGTAGTTATTTGATTTATTCAATTTCAATTTACAACAAGATTGTTGGCAGTTTTAGTGTAGGATTGCTGGACTCGACGTTAAACTAAGCAAGAAAACACTAATCACCGACCAGAAAAATAAGTTAATCCAGTAAATCACTGGGTTTTCCGATTTTTCCAGATGTGAAATTCAACTTCAATAATTTAATACTTTTCTTCTCCAACGGTCTTGCGATCAGTGATAAGTTGACTGATGACAATGTCATTATGACAAAACATACAGATATAAACAAAACCTGTCATAATTTCAACCAGTGTTCCTACTTACGATTTTGGTTTACCCTAGTTTCAACGGTGGTGACGGGTAACCTAGTAGAACCGTGTCAATGATTATAGTGTTATCAGTCCACGGTTTAATGGAAATTATGGTATTATAATAATGTTAAATGAAAAGCTTTTAAGCCCGTAGGATTTTTTTACGATCTAGATGGTATGTATAGTAGTCTGTTGTGTGTGTAGTGTTAGTGTAAATGCTCTGTGTTGTCGCTTGTTGCTGTTTGTCGCAGTGAAAATGTTTGGCGAAGCATACTTTGCTTTTCAATAAACAGCTACGAAAATAAGTTGAAGAAACACGTAGTGCAGATTTAATTGACATACCAAAGCTACCAGTTAAAAAGATATCGATACCTATCCATATTATATTATGTTTCTATGCAGTTTTTTAATTTTCGGCAAACGGAACTTATTAATATGATTTTATCAATTAATATTTTATCAGTGGTGTGGAAAAAGTTAAGTTTGATTCGGTTTTAATTCGATTTATTTCCTATAATATGTAGTTATCCTTGCTTTTCCCTTTAAAAAGGGAGTTCATAATATACTGGTTCATTAATCCTGAGCGGCACTGCATTGTAATGGGCAGGGCGTATCAATGGTAATTACCATCAGCTCCTCCTCCTGCTCGTCTCGTCTATTTTTTTCATTAAAAAAAATTCACTGCCCCACCAGTACCTACTTTTTAGTTTTTAGTAATGAATTGTATAACTTGATTTTATTACTTAGTTCTTAGAATTTATTACTCATCCTGGTTTGTTATTTAATAATTGCGTGGTGGTGATTTATCGTCAATATATTCTATTCTATAAAAAAAAATATTTACAGGAACACATGGGACAGAACATTCGAGACGGATTCATTAAGGCTGGACCAGCGGTAGAAGTTGTCGGTCAAGCAAGTTCTGTGTACAAATCGGGATAAAAATATTAGTTACAACCACAGACTAGTAAAAAAATAAGGACTCCGTGTCTCCTTACATAACAGTGTAGCACCAAAACAAGCCGATTAACGTGTAAATACATAGCCCCACGCACACACTTACACTATTACAGGCCGATAGGCGGCCATTATGAGAATTGTCATCGTCTGTGACAGATCAGTTTGCGTCTCAATAAAATATTTTAAAAATGCCGTCGTGCGTTGTGAAAACGTGTAAAAACGATACTATATAAGTATTTGTGGCCACATATAAATATATATATTTTTATTTTCATAGAAAAAATTGTGTAACTAGTATCCCCCGTAACCGCACACACACTAGCCTAACGGTGCTTCACTTGTTAATATCACGGCGCGGAGTCCTTCTTTTTTATTCGTCCGTGGTTCAACCATTGTGCCAAATGTTAGTGCCAAATAGATTTGTTTATGTATTGAATGAATATATATTTGTACTCATTTGTGTGTTTAATTAATCCTTAATAATATTATAAATGTGAATGTAAGTTTGTTTGTTACGCTTTCAAGCATAAACCACTGAAAAGATTTTGATGAAATTAAGTACAGAGATGGATTAGAACTTGGAAAAGGACATACCTTTCGTGAAAAATAGGTTTGGGAGGAAATAGTTTGTATGGTCGTCATTATCAAAAGTGACACCATGAAACTTTGTATTTAGGAAATCGATAAAGGCATAATTTTTGCGCTCTTTTAAATCAAATATTTAATATTGTATTGTCATTGCTATTCCTATAAAATAATCATAATCTAGTCCGAGGCTTTCCGATCACTTAGATCTTTAGCTGTAAGTAGTAGGATTTACGACAGGGCCATTTTTTAATAAAAATATTTAAATATATTTATAGATGATGCCTGAACAGTGGCTTTATTTTAAAAGTGTATACATTTACTTACCCTTAAAGCTCTTATGCATCTTCACTCACTAGAATTAGTTACGAGCAATCCCTTAGTTCTAGAGTTATAATAACGAAAATCACTATTAAGACCAAAAAGGTGACGATTTTTGTGAAGTAAATAAATTTTTCTTAGAGAGACTGTCTATAACCAAGTTGATACATAGCACGAACAGCTCTTTTTTGCAGAGCACACAATACATCAATGTCAGCAGCATGGCGCCACAGTAAAAAACCGTACGTCATGATGCTGTGAAAATAACTAAAGTACCTACACTAATCTAGCGAAGCTAATCTTTAGATAAGTAATAAATAAATTTCGACCTGTGTGACGTTGTAACATATTACATCCTATAGGATGAAAGTTCGTATGGAGGTCCAAACAAAGTCACGCTTTTACACCTAGCTAGGAATTCTATTTTGATTATATTTGGTACAAAAATAGAACGCTTAATAGTTTTTAGGAATACTTTAAGAAAAAAATATTTTTCCCATATAACTATATATTGTATTATGTCGTGCTTACCATTATCAAACACGTAAAATGTTTTAGCAAAGAATGGAAAAACAAAATAAAGTAGAATATAAAAGTGTATTTAAATAGGGAATTTATAATAGTTAACAGCAGCAGTTTGTATGTGTGTTATTGAAAAGCTTTAAGTGGGCTAACTGTCCTGCTTAAGGCTGGGGACCGAGCAGACGACCTTGAGGAATCGAGCGGAGCTAGGTTACCTCTCTCGCACAAGATCGCCATAGTTTTAATGCAGAATAAGAAGCATTTTTAATTTATTACAATTTTCTGTACAAAACTAACAAAATTATGTCATGTTATTGGTGTACAGTTAATAAATTTTCGTACCATTTTTCAAAGTCAAAGTCAAAGTTCTTTATTTGCCAGAAACATTCACAAGTAAAGTTGTTACAAATTTAGGAGCAGGCACATGTTCCGTCTTGACAGACATGCAAATATTTTTGTGGTTTCACTTCACAATATTAAAACCTAACACAATCAGTAATTACAGCTACATTTAATTTAGTCAACGTAAAGCCTACTAAAAGATCCTACTATACACATTTACAATAATAAATGAAATGCTAAGATAATGTAGTAAAAATAATCACAACAAAATATAATATTATAGGTAAAAATAGTATTGGTGCCTGTTACCACTTCGTTTGATAATATTCATTTATTGAGTAAAAACAATATTTTTTTAATAGTGTTCAGAATTTAAATTTAAATCTATTTAACACTGTCTCCTCTCTTATTTCTTTTGGTGACTTATTAAATATTTCTACACACATAGCATGACAGTTTTTTTGGTACAAAGTGGTTCTAATGTGGGGTACTTGAAGTCTCATAGTACGTAAATTTCGGTTACAGTCAGTATGTTTAAATTTAAAAATAGAGGTCTGCAGCTATCGAAGGGCCCAATACCAGCCACAGCTCTTATACATCTCTTTTGAGCCAGTAATATTATATTTTGTTTATGTTTGTGGAGTTACCCCATAGCAAGAAACCATACCTAATTACAGATGCTATATAGCCATGATAGGCAATGATTGCAGCTTCTTTTGATATAATCTTTCTGGTTCGCCTAAGAGCAAAGACAAATTTATGTATCCTTTTAACTAGTGATTCTATATGAGCCTTCCAGTCTAAATTTTTATTTATTTTTATTTTATATACCAAGGAATTTTATTGTAGGGACTTCTTCAATTGATTTACCTTGATAACTTATATTCTTAAACATATTATGATTCGTGTTCTTTTACTAAATTGAATTATTTTGTTTTTTTTTCAATATTTACACTCAGTTTGTTTCTTTCCATCCAATTTATAATTGTTAATATTTCATCTTATAGAATTTTGTCTTGCATATAAAGATGATTCATTTGATTTGATGTTTTATGACAATGGATGAGACGAACACGACGTTCAGCTGATGGTAATTGATACGACTTCCTCATTACAATGCAGTGCCGCTCAGGATTCTTGAGAAATCCATGAATTCAGAGCAAAACTACAATGCGCTCGTCACCTTGAGACATAAGATGTTAAGTCTCATTTACCCAGTAATTTCACTAACATTATAATGCTTACACATTATTGGTTCACGGCAGAAAAAGGCGCCGTTGTGGTACCCATAACGTAGCCTGCATTCTGTGCAGAGGAGCCTCCTACTGGTAATTGTTAGAACAGAATATTCGAAGGCCAGAAATATATTCATTCGTCACTTTGTGACTACAGGGTTTTACCTAGTGTATCTTTGAGTTCTGTTACAAAATTATACATACATTTTATGTCGTATTGTATTAAGACTTTTATATATTTATGTATGCAAGTCTCAAAAATAATGCTTCATTCATTATCTCTTTGGCACCAAAATCTATGGATTTGCGCACTTATTACTTTAAAAACACAACAAATTGTTTAGATTTACAAGAGCGACATCTCAAGTCAATTTCCTAATATGCAAATATTTTGGTTGAGCAGGTTACTGTAAAGTAGATCCTATAGATGAAGTCCCAACCTGAGAGTTGAACAAAGCATACAAGATTTTATGACGATACGTCACTCGAATGCTTAGCTCAGTTGGCAGAGCACTCGCACGGAACGCCAGAGGTTGCGGGTTCGAGTCCCACATCGTTCATAAAATTTTGTTTTCAAATTTTATTTGTGTATTAATCCTATAAATGAGGGTTATCACTTTAGAAACATAAATTGTTTAGATTTACGCACTGTCATATCTTCTAAAACTGACCTTAATTAGTAGTCCATAGAGGTGAGATCTGGGTTATAAGTGGGTCAGCCTTCAGCTCTTATAAAGCCAGGGGGGACGTTAACTTCCAGTCATGTTTGGGTAGAACCGTACGTGACTCGTGACCAGGTGAAGAGTCTTGCTTGAAAGTTCTAGTAATATGTTTAAAAAGCATATAGTAGAGCAGATGTGGTAGATGAATGTAGTTACTTACCTGTTCACATCTGCTTGCCAGATAGTCATACACACAAATGAGTAGGTAAGCCTACCTAAGCATATTCTGTGTTTTAAAACTATCAGTTGAGATAAAACTCATTCGGTTATCAACAGAGTGAAGGTTATGATAGAAAATTGATTAAAATAATATAAATTAAAAAGCGAACTTTTTGATAGGCAAGTTATCATAGGCATATTTGTTTATAAATTATATTTGATAAAAAAATACGTCCCATCTGATTATCAGCTCGGTGAAGGCCCACTGGCTCTTAGACTAATATTGTTAAGAAGTTTCATAATATGTTCTAAGACAGTCTCTTGATACATTTTGCCTGAAGTCACAGAAATGAAGCTTTGTGACTCCATAAAATATAATGCCCAACAAAAGCAGCACCCTTCAACTCTGAAACATTATTCACCAGTGTAAAGAATGGGAACGCAGAAGAAAAGCCGTAATCGTTACAAAGGCAAGGGTGGAACCTCTTTCCATTTAATTCTCACAAAATAAACTGCCCAGCGCACCTAACAAAGATTTCATTTTAAAAATCCAGGAAAAGGAGGACAAACGAGCGTACATGGTGTTAAGTAATCACCGACACCCAAATTATCTTGCATCACCAGAGGAATAACAGAAGCGTTGCCGGCCTTTAAGGAAGGTATATGCGCTTTTTTTGAAGGTACCCATGTCGTATTATCCCGGAAACACCGCACAAGGAAGCTCATTCCACAGTTTTGTAGTACGTGGAAGAAAGTTCCTTGAAAACCGCACTGTGGAGGATCGCCACACATCCAGATGGTGGGGATGATATCCTAACTTGTGGCGTGTCGTGCGAAGGTGGAATTCGGCGGCAGGAATCAGTTGAAACGGCTCTACGAGACACTCCCCGTGATCAATGCGAAGAAGACACACAATGAAGCGACGTCTCTACGCAACGCCAAGTGATCGAGCCGTTCACAGAGTACTGGGTCCCCGACAATTCGAGTTGCTCTGCGTTGCACACGGCCAAATGGATCGAGCTGATACTGGGGTGCGCCAGACCAGAGATGACAGCAATACTCCATATGTGGCCGGACCTGCGCTTTGTAGCGCGCTAGAATGCCGGCTTGAAGTATTGCCGTGCTCTATTTATGACGCACAGCTTCTTCGAAGCTAATTTGGCTTTGGCCTGGAAAAATTATAATCAAAAGACAGATTTTGTTGTGTGATTTCTGAATCAATAAAATAAAAGTCTTTGTCGAATCCGCCAATTTCGTAAAGGCGTACTGATTCAAAATCACCGACGCCGCGCCGGGTAAATCGGGAATGTATACGGACTACTGACCTTCTTCTTAAACCTCATTGTAACCTTTCTAATAACGACATTTTATAGTATGATACTGTGATTAAAACTTCTTTTCGGATAACACTCAAAAAATATTCAATGAATAACCAAAAAGAAGTTTTCCGTAAACTGAAAAATAATCTAACAAAAATACTTACAATTTTAAAAGACTTCAAAAAAGGAGAAGGTTCTAAATTCGTGGATATGTTTTTTTTACGTTTGTTACCTCGGAACTTTCGACTGCGTGAACCGATTTTGATAATTCAATGTCGGTGTCAGCCAAGGTAGGTTTGTAACTACATACATAATTATAGGTGAGTAATTCCAAAAGTAACAATAATGATTGTAACTCGAATTACATTAATTAATTAGATTGTATAAAAATATGCAATTATTTTTATAGTTTTTAGTCCATGTTATATCTATTGTTATGGAATATTGGTTTTTGAAATCGGTTGCAGAAAGTGCCAAAAAGCAGGCGAATACAAAGAAAAATAATCTTAAGAATTTCATTTTTATATAATCACGCCGCCGAATTCCACCTTCGCACGACACGCCACAAGTTAGGATATCATCCCCACCATCTGGATGTGTGGCGGTCCTCCACAGTGCGGTTTTCAAGGAGCTTTCTTCCTCGTACTACAAAGCTGAGGAATGAGCTTCCTTGTGCGGTGTTTCCGGGACGATACGACATGGGTACCTTCAAAAAAAGCGCGTACACCTTCCTTAAAGGCCGGCAACGTTTTTGTGATTCCTCTGGTGTTGCAAGAGAATGTGGGCGGCGGTGATCACTTAACACCAGGTGACCCGTACGCTCGTTTGTCCTCCTATTCCATAAAAAAAAAACAATAATATGATCCTGCGTATTGTATAAATGCTTTACATACTGTAAAGTTTCTTACAAGCTTACTGCAGGTGAGAAACCGTTAACAATCATAACGGAGTTTATATGTTAGTAATAAGAGTCAATATTGAGGATTTTTACCCTGTCACTGCGTCAGTAACTGGTTTTGAGATAATAATGGCTCGGGTCACGAGGGAAGCCCCGGTTCCCGTTTGATTCTAACCCCGACTGATTAAGGAAGTTCACAATGATTCAACCGCATCGTAATAAATCATTTGCATATTTTAATAGTTAAATTTTATACTAAGCTTCCTTGTATTGATGTATCGAAACTGTATGTATAAATATCCAGCTAGATATCATGAAAAATAATTACTTTTTTAATAGGATTTCGTAGCCTTACCAGTGGGAGGCTCCTTTGCACAGGAAGCCGGCTAGATTATGGGTACCACAACGACGCCTATTTCTGCCGTGAAGCAGTAATGTGTAAGCATTACTGTGCTTCGGTCTGAAGGGCGCCCTAGCTAGTGAAATTACTGGGCAAATGAGGCTTAACATTGTATGTCTCAAGGTGACGAGCGCAATTGTAGTGCCGCTCAGAATTTTTGGGTTTTTTGAGAATCCTGAGCGGCACTGCATTGTAATGGGCATGGCGTATCAATTACCATCAGCTGAACGTCCTGCTCGTCTCGTCCCTTATTATCATAAAAAAAAGCCTAATGGCAAAATACGGAACCCTTATAGATTCGTCATGTCTGTCTGTCCGTCCGTCTGTATGTCACCGCCACTTTTTTCCAAAACTATAAGAACTATACTCTTGAAACTTGGTAAGTAGATGTATATATGTAGTACTGAAACTCAATTTATTTTTTTCAACAAACCCATACGTGTACCTTTGGATTGATATTCGAAAATGTTTTTTTTTTCTAAACTGAATAGTGTTCGCGAGTCACTTCCAAAGTGGTAAAATGTGTGTCCCCACCTCTTGTAACTTCTAAAATAAGAGAATGATAAAACTAAAAAAAATATATGATGTACATTACCATGCAAACTTCCACCGAAAATTGGTTTGGACGAGATCTAGTAAGTAGTTTTTTTTAATACACTATTATTAAAACATCGATCAAAGTTACAACGAACTACAAGAACTTTTATATTATGTTACTTGTTGCTACGGAACCGTACATGGGCGAGTCCGACGCGCACTTGGTCGCTTTTTTTGAAGTTACCCATGTCGTACTGTCCCGGAAACTAGGTCCTAAAGAATCATTAAGAGAAAAATTTAAACAAATAAACATTTTGACTGTTGCTTCTCAGTACATTTATGATATTGTTCTGTATGTTCATAAGCACATTGACGAATTTTCTAGAAACTGTGATATAATGTTAACACGAGGAACAAACATAAACTTGTTATGCCTACTACTCGGTTGGGTCGAGTTAGTAAGTCTTTTGTTGGGCGATGTATATGCTTCTACAATATGATCCCAGAAAATGTACAAAACAAATGTGTTACGAAATTTAAAAGAATTCTTAAAAAACGTTTGTGTGGGTAAGGTTATTATAGCATAAACGATTTTCTTAATGACACCACGGACTGGGAATAAAGCGAACACCCTCAGGCTCTTTAATTATAAATGTTTATTGTACGATATCACATTGTAATCCATTTTTTATAGTAAAAAAAAACGCCCGCTGAGTTTCTTGCGCAGATTCTTCTCAGGTCTGAGGCAGTCTCTTTTGAATGGGTGGTAGTTTTTGACATTCAATAAGTGATTTTAAATCCTATTTTGAATAAAAATATTTGAATTTGAATTTGAAACACCGCACGAGGAAGCTCATCCCACAGCTTTGTAGTACGTGCAAGAAAGTACGTTTATGTCCATATCAATCTCTCAATTAGTATCGTTCAATTTATTGTATTCGCGAAGAATTCTAGCGAGAGACGCCTGAACTATGACACATTACGACTCATCTGACAGATTCTTGTTATCACTCGGGAGCCGGGGCATCCCTCACGATCCAAGCAACGTTATCGCAACAAAACCAGTCGCTCATCCAATTGAAACGTCCTACTCAAACATCAATCGTATTACAATATCATAAGGTCCGTTATAAGGGTTATGAGTCTCACAGCTGCATTAATTCTTTGGTATTTATTGTACAATATAAACTCTTGTGCTTCCGAGATTCTTCATAACACTTTACGCTTCGATACAATACGCAAGTTGAATATTGCAATGAATTTCTCAAAGATATTTATCTTCGTTTTCGCCTGCATTCTGGCATTCTCCTCTGCAGCGCCTAAATGGAAATTGTTCAAGAAAATTGTGAGTACCTACTTAGTGTTATTATTATGTTAATTTGTTATATTTTTCATTTTCTTGATGGATATATTTCGGAGCAATTTCAGTTCTGAAAATTTTGTTTCTCAAAAAAATTTAAAGCGAATCTGAATTAATATGTTGAAACGGTTCGAGTAAAAGCGATTTAATTAGTTATTTAAAACGGTTATAACGGTTCGTTATAACGTCAAAGAAAACATCTTTTTATACGATTATTTATTCGAGTCTTAATATTTAGATAAAATTGTAACATAACCTATTATTACTTCACTCGCCGACCGAAACCGACTTCAAAAGGGAGGAGGTTCTCAATTCGATTGGTATTTTTTTAGAGATTGATGTTATTTAGTTACTGAGATTAATGTAAATTTTTCGTAATTCTTTTGACATAATTCGGCCAGTTGGTTTTCATTTTATGAACATTCTTTATGATTATTACGTAGAAGATGTCACTATCAATAGGTAGCACTCGCAAACGTCAGAGAATTTTTCAACCAACTTCAACCTGTTACTTTTTTGTTACTGTGATGCGCGCGCATCTTAAAATTTCACTCTCATATTATATTCATAACGCGCCTAAGGAATATAACTTCAAAAATGTTAATTCTTATTTTCGTATATTCGTACATTTTATATCCCAAATTAATATTATATTATAAAATTTGTTTACAGGAGCGAGTGGGACAAAACATTCGAAACGGGATCATCAAGGCTGGACCGGCGGTGCAAGTTGTGGGACAAGCCAGCTCGATATACAAACAGGGATAAAATAAATACTCAACTATTATGACTGATATGTAAAGATAGACTAACACTTAGTATTATTATTTATATTATAATTAAGTTTTAAATATATATAATTTTATATAACTGGTTTAAATTATTTTATTTAACTAAAGGACCCCATTCTTCAATTGAACTTTTTATATTAGGTATTTGATAGAATATTCGATTGCTATTTATCTCCCAGATTCACACTTATAATCAAATTCTCATATTAGTATACAATTTGTAACCAAAAATTATGAACGATGCGGGACTGGAACCCGCGACCTCTCGGGTTCCGTCCGGGCGCTCTTACCAACTGAGCCAACTATTCGAGTGACACATGGTTCGCCAATCTTGGTATCTCTTGTTCAACTCTCAGGTCCACCTCCATCTAGTTTACAGTTGATAACCTGCTCAACCCCAATAATTGAAGTTTAGGAA
This sequence comes from Leptidea sinapis, assembly GCF_905404315.1. Lineage (NCBI taxonomy): Eukaryota > Metazoa > Arthropoda > Insecta > Lepidoptera > Pieridae > Leptidea > Leptidea sinapis. The sequence continues at coordinate 6,237,844 of NC_066268.1, forward strand.
ATTCATATGAAACGTCACTCTTTCAAATCTAAGCAATTTGTTATTTTTAAATTGATAATATGAAGGATATTATCAAAAACTTGTGGGATTAATCAGAGGAGCTGCTCGGGTTGATTCCATCGGCCGAATTTCACCACCGGACATTACGTGCAAAGTACTACTCGCATCATGTTGACGTCTGGCATTCCACAACTGCGCGTTTTGCAAGAAATTTCTGGCCACAACTGAAATTAACATTCAAATTATGTATCGGAATAGCGCCTGTAGTATATTGACTACAAACAGATATCTACGTTCAATTCACGTGATTTAAGTTGATTGTTTAAATTTTTGCTAAAATAAAAAAAAAAAAAATTTTCCTCGAAAGTATTGTTTAAGGCATTATATCTTGCTCGGACGAATGAAAGTTATCACTTTTAGAGAGTACGGCTTGCCCTAAACTACATGATAATTTGCAGTCCCTTAAACTATCCGTACGATTGGCATTGAAGAATTTTACCATGGAAAGAGTGCGTGCTTCTATTGATAACTGGCCTCAATGTTTAAAGGACTGTATTGCAGCCAATGGAGACCATTTCGAGCTTTCAGCTTTTTATATTTTGAATTGTTTCATATTTATTTATGTATTAAACTAACACACTGTAACAGTAATAAATGTTATTTGCAAATATTTTTCACCTCTCCAGCACGGAAAGAGTGCTATTGCTATGTGATAACTTTGCTGCGAGCGTGAGGCAAATTGTTTTGAATTTCGAACCCCACGTGACCACACATCCGGGAATTACTCCGCGTTAATAAATTAACAATGCGATGCGGTGCGTTCCGAAACTCATTTTAGCCTAGCGTATTATCTCATTGTCACAAAAATTTATATATTACTCGTACTTATCGAAATTTAGATTTACCTTTATTATTATTGCCTTTTTAAAGACTTCATATTTAGAATAAAGACTAGTAAACATTATCTATCTATCTATATATGAAAGAGAATGTATGTTTGTATGTTCCCTAATAACTCCTAAACTATTCGACCGATCTCAATGAAATCTTTTGTAATAGATTCATTGAAGCTCAAGGAAGGTTTAAATATATATTTTTTATGGTAAAACAACGTTTGCCAGGTCAGCTAGTTTATAATAAACATTGTTAAATATTATTATCTTAATTGTTTCTCTTACCTATAACACTTTTCTCGCTAGTCAAGATAAAAAGTTGTATGTTTCACACGAGAGCAAATTGTTTTTGTGTTGTGCCTTTAAATCGCTCACTACCTCAGTACACTCGCTACGCTCGTGATTAGATTCTAGAATAATACTTCGCCAATTCGTGATTTAAAGTCAGCACTCGCTCGTAACTTTGATCACTTGTTGAACAAATAACTATTTCTACTTTGTTTCAGTATTTATGGCAAGACTAGGTTATTATTGAATTGTTCTGTCACATTTACACGTTTATTATGTCTTAAGTCTGACAAAAGTGAGAAATTCATCAAGGCAAAGTTAATAATACGACATACAACTATTCTCATTCTACTATTCTCACTAAAGTCAAGGCTTACAGCTTCATCGTTTTACAAATTATTTTAATAACAATCTACGTAAAGGAATACAATAATTAAACTCGAGTAAGTAAAAAAAAATACGTGCGTACAATTAACACATGACAGAAGTGAAACCTGCATTGTGCATGAACCTCTAAACTGCATATGAAGTCCTGGTACAAGTTGCTAGGACGACACATGATTTCAACTGCTATGAAAGACATTACTATCACCGCTACCATATTTATGTCAGAATATGCTAATACTCGCTTCATATATAAGAAAATCTCTTCTTCAACTATGATCTCCTGGATAATTAAATTTCAACAAGATGAAGTAGAATTGTATTAACGCATACGAAATGACCATTCGCGTAGCGTACCGAGCCATATCACTTAAAACCTTAAACTTAAGATGTCCCATGTTCTTGTGATCTAAACCAATACACAATATCTATTTCAAATGTACCGCTGTTTTGCAATAGATGGTACTGAAAGAAGAAATAATGCACGTACCATACATATTTTATACGTCTAGATAGGTTATGACAGCTGTCAAAAAAAAATTGAGTTTAGAGCTAGCATCTATTTTGATCAATTCACGCACACTTATATTCCTGACTTGTTTCTATCGATTGTCTAACATGAAGAGACTCTATCTAGACGTATAAATTATCTAAGCAACGTACAGTTAGTTCTACTCGTAACGAGTGAAGCGATACTAAGCGAGGCTATAAACTTCAATCAATCAATCAATTTAACTCTTATTTTTATTTATTTTTTAAAGTACATCACATCATAATATTCAATACAATTTCCTACATTTTCATTGCAATTTAAAAGTCTATAATTAGAATAATAACGCTCAGAAAGATTGTTTTATTCATAATTCCTGTCATTAAAGAAGTAACTTTATGATTAATGTGTGCGTGAGTGTCACGTACTTACACTCGTCAACACGCACACAGATAAGTGAATAGACATATCCCTAAATCAGTAAATTGTAAGAAATACTAGATTATATGTAATAAAGAAAGAAGAAATAATATATAAATTAAGAATTTAATAAAAACTACCTGTATTTAATTATTGTTGCAAAAATTTTTGAAGTGTAAGTAAAGAAGTTCTTTAGAATCGTTTTTTTTTTGAATCTCTATGAAACGAAAAAGCGAGACGATAGAGATGACGTTCCCAGCTATATCCGAGCTTTTCTAGGGTGCAGAGAACGAATATGGGATCATTTTTGAAATCCAAGATGGCCGCCGTACAAAAATTTTGATTACAACAATATGGATATCATATCTGAGGTTCTCGAGGGTGCAGAGAACGAATTTGGGATCATTTTTTGAAATCCAAGATGGCCGCCGTGCAAACTTATCTTGGATAAAAAAAAAACGAAATGGCGCGTAACCGAAAATCGTGACGATTTGCTATAAAATTTCTCCCATACGTCGATAAAGAAGTTTCACTTCAAAAACATACCAACGTATTGAGAACCTCCTCCTTTTTTGAATTCGGTTAAAAAGAGTGGCATTTAATGATCTCACGAGTTCACCTTTTCCCAGACATATGGTAAATTCAGTAATTTAAAAGAAATATTTATAGTGACTATTCAAAGTGCTTAGTTTAAGCCTAATTGAATTGACTTTGACTTTGAATACTTATAACATCATGTGGCGTCGTACATTACAGCCTCCTTTCAATATCTACCAATAAACACAATAAACTATCCCAGCGGGGAAACTCGGGGTATATAGTTCCTTCATAGCTGGCGATATATTTTTTAATGGCGTCTGTTTTGTTTACAAAATATTTTGCTGTTTTGACGAATGTATTGGATTAAATTAAAAGTTGTGAAATAGTATTTAGGTGTGGAATGTGATTTTCTTATCATAATTTTTATTATAAGACGCTTTGCGACACCCTTTAAGTGCACAGTTAGTAATCTTTCAATTAAATTTCGCGCACTGATTGTCCTGGAAGTTGACAGAATGACACTGACGTGGCAGGAAACGTATGTGGTCATAAACGACCACATTGAAACTGCTTCATTTCGCTTGGGCCTACTCACGTTCTAAGCGTTATTATTCTAATGTCTTAAATATATGACAGTTATGGTGAGCATAAAACTTACAAAAAATACTCCCTAATTTCTTTTGAAAAGAAAACAATTAAAAATAAAACTTACACTATGGCTACAAACAAAAGTAGAACTAATAATTTAAGTACAAATTATAAATTTAACCTATTACTTGAAATAAAAAGAAAAAACTACTTATTTGACTGATGCATATTGAGTACCTATCTGCTTAGATAAGCCCACTACAGAATATATTTATTATGTCGTAGGTATATTGTCAAAGCCGTGATATTATAATCTCACTAGTGATATTATAATTTACCGGTAGATTGTCATTTCTGACAATTTACGGACTAGTTTTAGTGACATTGTAATGGCACGGCTACACTATAGTGATATTATAATAAATGTAAGTATATTACAAATGAAGTTAGCAGTGTGAGACGTAGAGCGTTCTGAATGGTCAATTTTTTTTCATATGCAATCTGCAAAACAATAATAATAAACATTGGAGCGTGTGTACAATTTTCCCTCTGAAATTATTGTTAAAATAGTAGTGAACAAGAGCCGTTTCGATTGTGATTAACAGTGTTTTTGAGACGTACTAGTGTACAATGGCCTATTCTGTTTGATAAAAATTAGTTCATTACAAGAATGTATAACTAAAATAAATGACTATGCAATAAATATAAGAAACAGACCAATCAGAGACGGCCTCATAAACTAATCACCTGTAAAATTATCAAAATATCACAGTCTTACAATATCACTATAGTGATATCCGTGACATTACAATGTCACTAAAACCAGGCCGTTAAATTGTAAGAAATGAAGTCGATTAACAATCTACTGGTAAATTATAATACATCTGCGACATATATCAGGAGGTTTACACGCAAAATCGACAACAATACATTCGGAACGATACGATAATACTCCGAATATATCGCAACTCTAACAAATGTTCGAATTCCTTATCGTCGTAACTATATACAAATATTTTGATTTTTATGATGTCAGAGTGAATGAATTACGTGCAAACCTTGAAATAATAAATATTATCTGTGCTATGTCGCTGTTAAGTGTAAGAAGTCAAAACATAGTTGAGGCGCAGAGGACCATGTCAGTCTCTGCCCCACCAATTTACATTAATTACACAAAATGTAAATATCCAAAAATTACGTAAAGAATATAATTTGACCATATTCGTATCTGCCATTTTCAACTAAGAGTAGGGTTAGGACCGATAACATCGTATAATGTTTCGTTCGTTCAATCATCGTTTCGACATTGAATACGATGTAACTAACAGTAGGATTCAACACGACTATTGCCACGATATATCGAAAATTGATTTTAGGAGTAGGCCACAGGCTCTGAATTAGTATCGTTCAACTTATTGTACTAACGAAGAATTCGAGCGAGAGGCGCCTGATCTCTGACTTATAACGACGCATCTGAGAGATTCTTGTTATCACTCGGGAGCGGGGGCATCCCTCACGATCCAAGCGACGTTATCGCAACAAAACCAGTCGCTCATCCAATTAAAACGTCCTACTCAAACATGAATCGTATTAAAATAACATAAGGTCCGTTATAAGCGTTATGAGTCTAACAACTGCATTAATTCTTTGGTATTTATTGTACAGTATAAACTCTTGTGCTTCCGAGATTCTTCACAACACTTTAAGCTTCGATGCAAGACGCATGTTGAATATTGCAATTAATTTCTCAAAGATATTTATCTTCGTTTTCGCCTGCATTCTGGCATTCTCCTCTGCAGCGCCTAAATGGAAATTGTTCAAGAAAATTGTGAGTACTTAGTGTTATCATTATGTTAATTTTGTTATTTTTTTTACCAGTGGGAGGCTCTTTTGCACAGGATGTCGAAAGATTATGGGTACCACAACGGCGCCTATTTCTGCCGTGAAGCAGTTATGTGTAAACATTACAGTGTTTCGGTCTTAAGGGCGCCGTAGCTAGTGAAATTAGACTGGGCAAATGAGACTAAACATCTTATGTGTCAAGGTAACGAGCGCAATTATAGTGCCGTTCAGAATTTTTGGGGTTTTTTCAAGAATCCTGAGTGGCATTGCATTGTAATGGGCAGGGCGTATCAATTACCATCAGCTGAATGTCTAGCGCGCCCATGTTTCATAAAAAAAATAATTTTCTTGATGGATAGATTTCGGAGTTAATATGTTCAAATGGTTCGAATCGATTAATCGATGAATCGAAATAAAATCGATTTGATTAGTTATTTATAACGTCAAAGAAAACATCTATTTATACGAGTCTTAATATTTAGATAAAATTGTAACATAACTTATTATTACTTCACTCGCCGACCGAAACCGACTTCAAAAAGGAGGAGATTCTCAATTCGATTGGTATTTTTTTTAGAGATTGCTGTTATTTAGTTACTGAGATTTATGTTTAAATTTTCGTGATTCTTTTGACATAATTCGGCCTGTTAGCTTTCATTTTATGAACATTATAAGAATATATTTACGTAGAAGATGTCACTATCAAAAGGTAGCACTTGCAAACATCAGAAAATTTTAGGAACCAACTTCAACCTGTTACTTTTTTGTTACTGTGATGCGCGCGCATCTTAAAATTTCACTCTCATCATATTATTTTCATAACGCGCCTAAGGAATATAACTTCAAAAATGTTAATTCTTATTTTTGTATATTCGTACATTTTATATCCCAAATTAATATTATATTATAAAATTTGTCTACAGGAGCGAGTGGGACAAAACATTCGAAACGGGATCATCAAGGCTGGACCTGCAGTGCAAGTTGTGGGACAAGCCAGCTCGATTTACAAACAGGGATAAAATAAATACTCAACTATTATGACTGATATGTAAAGATAGACTAGCACTTAGTATTATTATTTATATTATAATTAAGTTTTAAATATATATAATTTTATATAACTGGTTTAAATTATTTTATTTAACTAAAGCACCCCATTCTTCAATTGAACTTTTTATATTAGGTATTTGATAGAATATTCGATTGCTATTTATCTCCCAGATTCACACTTATAATCAAATTCTCATATTAGTATACAATTTGTAACCAAAAATTATGAACGATGCGGGACTGGAACCCGCGACCTCTCGGGTTCCGTCCGGGCGCTCTTACCAACTGAGCCAACTATTCGAGTGACACATGGTTCGCCAATCTTGGTATCTCTTGTTCAACTCTCAGGTCCACCTCCATCTAGTTTACAGTTGATAACCTGCTCAACCCCAATAATTGAAGTTTAGGAAATTCATATGAAACGTCACTCTTTCAAATCTAAGCAATTTGTTATTTTTAAATTGATAATATGAAGGATATTATCAAAAACTTGTGGGATTAATCAGAGGAGCTGCTCGGGTTGATTCCATCGGCCGAATTTCACCACCGGACATTACGTGCAAAGTACTACTCGCATCATGTCGACGTCTGGCATTCCACAACTGCGCGTTTTGCAAGAAATTTCTGGCCACAACTGAAATTAACATTCAAATTATGTATCGGAATAGCGCCTGTAGTATATTGACTACAAACGGATATCTGCGTTCAATTCACGTGATTTAAGTTGATTGTTTAAATTTTTGCTAAAATAAAAAAAATAATAATAATTTGCCTCGAAAGTATTGTTTAAGGCATTATATCTTGCTCGGACGAATGAAAGTTATCACTTTTAGAGAGTACGGCTTGCCCTAAACTACATGATAATTTGCAGTCCCTTAAACTATCCGTACGATTGGCATTGAAGAATTTTACCATGGAAAGAGTGCGTGCTTCTATTGATAACTGGCCTCAATGTTTAAAGGACTGTATTGCAGCCAATGGAGATCACTTCGAGCTTTCTTAAGCTATTTATATTTTGTATTGTTTTATATTTATGTATTAAACTAACACACTGTAACAGTAATAAATGTTATTTGCAAAAAATTTTCACCTCTCCAGCACGAAAAGAGTGCTATTGCTATGTGATAACTTTGCTGCTAGCGTGAGGCAAATTGTTTTGAATTTCGAACCCCACGTGACCACACATCCGGGAATTACTCCGCGTTAATAAATTAACAATGCGATGCGGTGCGTTCCGAAACTCATTTTAGCCTAGCGTATTATCTCATTGTCACAAAAATTTATATATTACTCGTACTTATCGAAATTTAGATTTACCTTTATTATTATTGCCTTTTTAAAGACTTCATATATAGAAAAAATATTAGTAAACATTATCTATCTATCTATATATAAAAGAGAATGTATGTTTGTATGTGGGAACAATATTAGGGATAATAACTCCTAAACTATTCGACCGATCTCAATGAAATCTTTTGTAATAGATTCATTGAAGCTCAAGGAAGGTTTAAATATATAATTTTTATGGTAAAACAACGTTTGCCAGGTCAGCTAGTTTATAATAAACATTGTTAAATATTATTATCTTCATTGTTTCTCTTACCTATAACACTTTTCTCGCTAGTCAAGGTAAAAAGTTGTAAGTGTTGTGCCTTTAAATCACTCACTACCTCAGTACACTCGCTACGCTCGTGATTCAATTCTAGAAGAATACTTCGCCAATTCGTGATTTAAAGTCAGCACTCGCTCGTAATTTTGCTCACTTGTTGAACAAATAACTATTTCTACTTTGTTTCAGTATTTATGGCAAGACTAGGTTATTATTGAATTGTTCTGTCACATTTACACGTCAGACTATATTATGTCTTAAGTCTGACAAAAGTGAGAAATTCATCAAGGCAAAGTTAATAATACGACATACAACTATTCTCATTCTACTATTCTCACTTAAGTCAAGGCTTACAGCTTCATCGTTTTACAAATTATTTTAATAACAATCTACGTAAAGGAATACAATAATTAAACTCGAGTAAGTAAAAAAAAATACGTGCGTACAATTAACACATGACAGAAGTGAAACCTGCATTGTGCATGAACCTCTAAACTGCATATGAAGTCCTGGTACAAGTTGCTAGGACGACACATGATTTCAACTGCTATGAAAGACATTACTATCACCGCTACCATATTTATGTCAGAATATGCTAATACTCGCTTCATATATAAGAAAATCTCTTCTTCAACTATGATCTCCTGGATAATTAAATTTCAACAAGATGAAGTAGAATTGTATTAACGCATACGAAATGACCATTCGCGTAGCGTACCGAGCCATATCACTTAAAACCTTAAACTTAAGATGTCCCATGTTCTTGTGATCTAAACCAATACACAATATCTATTTCAAATGTACCGCTGTTTTGCAATAGATGGTACTGAAAGAAGAAATAATGCACGTACCATACATATTTTATACGTCTAGATAGGTTATGACAGCTGTCAAAAAAAAATTGAGTTTAGAGCTAGCATCTATTTTGATCAATTCACGCACACTTATATTCCTGACTTGTTTCTATCGATTGTCTAACATGAAGAGACTCTATCTAGACGTATAAATTATCTAAGCAACGTACAGTTAGTTCTACTCGTAACGAGTGAAGCGATACTAAGCGAGGCTATAAACTTCAATCAATCAATCAATTTAACTCTTATTTTTATTTATTTTTTAAAGTACATCACATCATAATATTCAATACAATTTCCTACATTTTCATTGCAATTTAAAAGTCTATAATTAGAATAATAACGCTCAGAAAGATTGTTTTATTCATAATTCCTGTCATTAAAGAAGTAACTTTATGTTTAATGTGTGCGTGAGTGTCACGTACTTACACTCGTCAACACGCACACAGATAAGTGAATAGACATATCCCTAAATCAGTAAATTGTAAGAAATACTAGATTATATGTAATAAAGAAAGAAGAAATAATATATAAATTAAGAATTTAATAAAAACTACCTGTATTTAATTATTGTTGCAAAAATTTTTGAAGTGTAAGTAAAGAAGTTCTTTAGAATCGTTTTTTTTTTGAATCTCTATGAAACGAAAAAGCGAGACGATAGAGATGACGTTCCCAGCTATATCCGAGCTTTTCTAGGGTGCAGAGAACGAATATGGGATCATTTTTGAAATCCAAGATGGCCGCCGTACAAAAATTTTGATTACAACAATATGGATATCATATCTGAGGTTCTCGAGGGTGCAGAGAACGAATTTGGGATCATTTTTTGAAATCCAAGATGGCCGCCGTGCAAACTTATCTTGGATAAAAAAAAAACGAAATGGCGCGTAACCGAAAATCGTGACGATTTGCTATAAAATTTCTCCCATACGTCGATAAAGAAGTTTCACTTCAAAAACATACCAACGTATTGAGAACCTCCTCCTTTTTTGAATTCGGTTAAAAAGAGTGGCATTTAATGATCTCACGAGTTCACCTTTTCCCAGACATATGGTAAATTCAGTAATTTAAAAGAAATATTTATAGTGACTATTCAAAGTGCTTAGTTTAAGCCTAATTGAATTGACTTTGACTTTGAATACTTATAACATCATGTGGCGTCGTACATTACAGCCTCCTTTCAATATCTACCAATAAACACAATAAACTATCCCAGCGGGGAAACTCGGGGTATATAGTTCCTTCATAGCTGGCGATATATTTTTTAATGGCGTCTGTTTTGTTTACAAAATATTTTGCTGTTTTGACGAATGTATTGGATTAAATTAAAAGTTGTGAAATAGTATTTAGGTGTGGAATGTGATTTTCTTATCATAATTTTTATTATAAGACGCTTTGCGACACCCTTTAAGTGCACAGTTAGTAATCTTTCAATTAAATTTCGCGCACTGATTGTCCTGGAAGTTGACAGAATGACACTGTAACGTAACGTATGTGGTCATAAACGACCACATTGAAACTGCTTCATTTCGCTTGGGCCTACTCACGTTCTAAGCGTTATTATTCTAATGTCTTAAATATATGACAGTTATGGTGAGCATAAAACTTACAAAAATACTCCCTAATTTCTTTTGAAAAGGAAACAATTAAAAATAAAACTTACACTATGGCTACAAACAAAAGTAGAACTAATAATTTAAGTACAAATTATAAATTTAACCTATTACTTGAAATAAAAAAGAAAAAACTACTTATTTGACTGATGCATATTGAGTACCTATCTGCTTAGATAAGCCCACTACAGAATATATTTATTATGTCGTAGGTATATTGTCAAAGCCGTGATATTATAATCTCACTAGTGATATTATAATTTACCGGTAGATTGTCATTTCTGACAATTTACGGACTAGTTTTAGTGACATTGTAATGGCACGGCTACACTATAGTGATATTATAATAAATGTAAGTATATTACAAATGAAGTTAGCAGTGTGAGACGTCGAGCGTTCTGAATGGACTCATAAACGAAGGACCTGTAAAATTGTCAAAATATCACTGTCTTACAATATCACTATAGTGATACCTGTGACATTACAATGTCTCTGAAACCAGGCCGTTAAATTCTTACAATTTAACGGCCTGGTCGACTGTAAATGAAGTCGATTAACAATCTACCGGTAAATTATAATATCACAAGTGAGATTAATATTATAATATCACGGCTTTGATAATATACCTGCGACATATATCAGGAGGTCTACACGCAAAATCGACAACAATACATTCGGAACGATACGATAATACTCCGAATATATCGCAACTCTAACAAATGTTCGAATTCCTTATCGTTTATCGTAACTATTTACAAATATTTTGATTTTTATGATATCAGAGTGAATGAATTATGTGCAAACCTTGAAATAATAAATATTATCTGTGCTATGTCGCTGTTAAGTGTCAGAAGTCAAAACAAAGAACGAGAGACGCCTGAACTATGACTTATTACGACTCATCTGACAGATTCTTGTTATCACTCGGGAGCCGGGGCATCCCTCACGATCCAAGCAACGTTATCGCAACAAAACCAGTCGCTCATCCAATTGAAACGTCCTACTCAAACATCAATCGTATTACAATAACATAAGGTTCGTTAGATGCTCTAAGTGTATCACAGCTGCATTAATTCTTTGGTATTTATTGTACAATATAAACTCTTGTGCTTCCGAGATTCTTCACAACACTTTAAGCTTCGATACAATACGCAAGTTGAATATTGCAATGAATTTCTCAAAGATATTTATCTTCGTTTTCGCCTGCATTCTGGCATTCTCCTCTGCAGCGCCTAAATGGAAATTGTTCAAGAAAATTGTGAGTACCTATTTAGTGTTATTATTATGTTAATTTGTTGTATTTTTAATTTTTTTGATGGATATATTTCGGAGCAATTTCAGTTCTGAAAATTCTGTTTCTCAAAAAAATTTAAAGCGAATCTGAATTAATATGTTCAAACGGTTTGATTAAAAGCGATTTAATTAGTTATTTAAAACGGTTATAACGGTTGGTTATAATGTCAAAGAAAACATATTTTTATACGATCGTTTATTCGAGTCTTAATATTTAGTTAAAATTGTAACATATGCTATTAGTACTTCACTCGCCGACCGAAACCGACTTCAAAAAGGAGGAGGTTCTCAATTCGATTGGTATTTTTTTTAGAGATTGCTGTTATTTAGTTACTGAGATTTATGTTTCAATTTTCGTGATTATTTTGACATAATTTTGCCAGTTAGCTTTCATTTGATGAACATTTTTTATGAATATATTTACGTAGAAGATGTCACTATCAAAAGGTAGCACGTAAACGTCAGAAATTTTTTCAACCAACTTCAACGTGTTACTTTTTTGTTACAGTGATGCGCGCGCATCTTTAAATTTCGCTCTCATCATTTTTTCATAACGCGCCTAAAGAAGTGAAGTATAGCTTCAAAAATGTTAATCGTATATTATTCGTATCTACATAACAAAAGAGTCTGTAATACTAACATTTAAGAAGTTACCACCTACTGTTTATATCCCAAATTAATATAATATTATAAAATTTGTCTACAGGAGCGAGTGGGACAAAACATTCGAAATGGGATCATCAAAGCTGGACCGGCAGTACAAGTTGTAGGACAAGCCAGCTCGATATACAAACAGGGATAAAATAAATACTCAACTATTATGACTAATATGTAAAGATAGACTAACACTTAGTATTATTATTTATATTATAATTAAGTTTTAAATATATATAATTTTATATAACTGGTTTTAATTATTTTCTTTAACTAGAAAACACTCATTCTTCACTTGAACACTTTACATTACATATTTGATAGAATATTCGAATAGCCACTTCTCGATGGAAGAAAATACCACAGTTGACCTTTCCGCAGCGTTTTTCCTCCCTTATTCATAATAGTCTGATAACTTAAAGCATTGCTAATTCTCACTCTGTCTTCTTCTATTTTTATCTCAAGTAAGAGATAGACTGAATATTGGGAACGGCCGTTAGAGAGTTTCGCTAGGCTGGTGATATTACTACCATCATTATTACAAAGGAGTAAATCCATAATATCAAATCGTAAAAAAGCCATCAAGGCTAATTACCACTTCTTACTTAGCACTTAAAGGTACCTTAACTAAAACTCTAGCAAATCACGCAACGATAAATTATGACTTAAATTATGTAAAACAATGGCCTGTTGTTACAAGGCTTTGTTGCAAATGCCCCAATTTTCAGCTAGATATAACGTATAGGTATAACGGAGGGATTGTATTGACTAGATTATGGGTACCACAACGGCGCCTATGTCTGCCGCGAAGCAGGAATGTTTAAACATTACTGTGTTTAGGTCGGAAGGGCGCCGTAATTAGTGAAATTACTGGGCAAATGAGACTTAACATCTTTTTTTTTATGGAATAGGAGGACAAACGAGCGTACGGGTCACCTGGTGTTAAGTGATCACCGCCGCCCACATTTTCTTGCAACATCAGAGGAATCACAAGAGCTTGCCGGCTTTCTAGGAAGGTGTGTTTTTTTGAAGGTACCCATGTCGTATCGTCCCGTCCCGGAGACACCGCACAAGGAAGCTCATTCCACAGCGTTGTAGTACGAGGAAGAAAGCTCCTTGAAAACCGCACCGTGGAGGACCGCCACACATCCAGATGATGGGGATGATATCCTAACTTGTCGCGTGTCGTGCGACGGTGGAATTGGGCGGCAGGAATCAGGTTAAACAGCTCTTCGGTGTTCCGAAGAGCCCCCGTGATAAATGCGGTAGAAGACACACAATGAAGCGACGTCTCTACGCAACGCCAAGTGATCCAGCCGTTCACAGAGCACTGGGTCCCCGACAATTCGAGCTGCTCTGCGTTGCACGCGGTCAAATGGATCGAGCAGATACTGGGGTGCGCTAGACCAGAGATGACAGCAATACTCCATGTGTGGCCGGACCTGCGCTTTGTAGACCGCTAGAATGTGGGCCGGCTTGAAGTATTGCCGTGCTCTATTGATGACGCCCAGCTTCTTCGAAGCCAATTTGGCTTTGCCTTCCAGATGACCACGAAATTGGCAATCGCTCGAGATTTCGAGACCCAGTATTCCGATACTAGGCGCGGCTTTAAGAGAAGTGTTCTCGAAGAGCGGTGATACGACAAATGGGGTTTTTTAGTGGTAAATGCGCAAACTTGAGTCTTCTGGGGGTTAAATTGGACAAAGTTCAATTTTCCCCATTCCGCGACCTTCGGCTTCGGGTTCGAGCAATATCCGTCGACAACGACCTGTATGCTGCGCCCAGTGAGGAAGCTGGAGGTCCACTTGCACAAGCTCTCGGGAAGCCCAAATGATGGAAGTTTGGAGAGGAGCGCCTTGTGCCATACACGATCAAAGGCCTTCGCTATATCCAGGCTAGCTGCCAGGCCTTCCCCCTTGCTTTCAATAGCCGCTGCCCATCTATGTGTTAGGAATACCAGAAGATCACCTGCCGACCGACCATGGCGAAACCCGTATTGTCGGTCGTTGATCAACTGGTGACCCTCTAGATATACCAAGAGCTGACGGCTTATTATGCTCTCCATAATTTTGGAGAGCAGGGAGGTAATAGCAATAGGCCTGTAGTTTGCCGGATCCGAACTGTCTCCTTTTTTTTGGCTCGGATGGACAAGGGCTGACTTCCATGAGTCAGGGACAACGCCTTTAGAATAAGAGTGCCGGAATAAACGCGTTACCACCGGCGTCAACTCAGGGGCACACGTTCTAAGAACGATTGAAGAAATGCCATCCGGCCCGCACGACTTTCTGACGTCCAACGAAAACAGAGCTCGCCTAACAGTTTTCTGTCTGAACTGTACTTCAGGCATAGAGCTCTGACACCACGGGATGGTCGGCGGTGTTTTTCCGTTGTCGTCAAGAGTCGAGTTGGAGGCGAAAAGAGTGCACAAGAGAACGGCTTTCTCTTTTGCCGTATTGGCCAGGGTGTCATTCCTCATGTGCAACGGCGGCATGGACGGCTGGCTGAAGTTACCAAGAGCAGCTTTCGACAACGACCAATACTTTCGTGTTCCGGTCGGGTAACTGGAAAGCTGCTCGCCGATTTTGACGACGTGTTTTGACTTTGCACGGGCGATTTGCCGCTTAAAAAATCTGGAGGCACGGTTGTATTTCCTCTTAAGAACTGTGCAGTTCGGATCCTTTGTGCCCAGCGCCGCAACTCAAGTTCGATACGCCTGTTTTTTGGAGTCAGATGCTGCTTTAACAGACGCATCGAACCAGGGCTGTGATCTGCCACCGATGGGTACTACGGAGTTTGGTATAAAAATATCCATACCCTGTAGTATCACATCGGCTACTGCAACGGCGCAGGCACTAGGATCATCCGAAGGGAATTAAACCCTGCCCCAAGGGTAGGATGCAAAAAAGGAACGCATCCTATCCCAATCTGCTGACTTGTAGTGCCAAACACGGCGGGTCGCTGGTGGTCTGCGACGTTGGCGTTGGATAGGCACTACACTCCTGACCAGGCAATGGTCGGACGTTCCGAGAGGGGCGTCGACAAAGACCTGGTAACCATCGGGATGTGTAGTCAGCAGAAGAGCATGTGGCTCTCCACATCCGGGAGCCGCGTTGGCGACTCAACCAATTGGGACAGACCATACGCCAATGCAAAATTATGCACAGATCGCCCTGCGTAGGCTGTGGTACGTGACCCCAGCCATTCGGCATCGAGCCCGTTGAAATCACCCAAGACTACGATTTCAGCGGAGGGGATCTGTGCAAGTACGTCGTCAATTGCCGCTTGAACGTAGCCCATGAGATGATCGGTTTCTGCGTTACCACTATGGGACCTGTAGACACACGCATAGATGCGGACGCGGTTCTCTAAATCTACGCGGAGCCAGAGAGTGAACAGGTCCCTACCCTCAAAATTGCCGAGACGGCGACAGCAGATATCCTCCCTAACGTACACACATACCCCGGCATGAGGCAAAAAATTGTGCTCAATTTTGTACCCGGGGTACGTTAAATATGACGTAAGGAAACACAAGGCCGGCTGCGCCGTCTCAAGGTGGTGGTGGACGGCGATTAAATTGGAGTGAATTCCCCTGATATTGCAAAATTCCACGTTGAGCGTGGAGCGGGGTGCCGTGGTGTTACTGCCTCGTTTGTCCTCGGTCATGCGCGGTTCTGTGCCCACCCCAGAATACGAAGGGCGGCCCGAGCGAGAGTGCTCGGGGAGGGATTCTCCGGCTCTGGTAGAGCCGGTATCCTCCTGGGGTAAAATCTTTTTGAGTACCGCTGTCATATTCGGGTGGAGGGGGGGGGGGGGGGGGGGGAATGCCCACCGGTCCTCGACACTAACCTATGCGAAACATAGCGGCACTAGGCCGCTACTTCACGCCGGTATTCTGTGCGAGTGTGGTAATTAACCCGGACGAGTCTGGTCCGATTGTGCTGACGTCAAAAGACGGCAGCGTGACTCTCCCACTTCTAAAAAGCCCTTAGTCGCCTCTTACGACACCCATGGGCCTGGGACTCCCCTATTCTTTTTACGCCCCGGGAAAAGTGCAGGGCAATGTCATTTAGTCTCCTGTCAAATTGGGCCGCGTTTTAATTTCAGTGTTTTATTGTTCTGTGTTTTAACGGATATTAATTAAAAAAATATAATGGTGTCGTGTTCTGTATTAGATTTAGTTGTTACATATAGCAACAATCAAACTAAAGAAACATTTCACAGGTAAATACTGATTTTTCAATACTACTTTGATGTTTATTTTAGTGGAACATATTATGCACTAAATACAAAATTTTATCTAAAGTAAACACTATTTTCTTAAGATTATATAAAAATAAAATGTGTTAGAAAATAAAATATTGTAAACGTGAATATGACGCCGTTTATCGATATTTGTCATAGGGATTGACCAAAAGCAAAATAGGTACACTTCACTGACTCACTAACACATCTGTAAAACTATCACACATGAATATTTTAAATTTGGTCTTGCCGTAATGAGGAGAGTGTTTGTCTATTAAGCTAGTATGCTAAGTTTACGATGTAGACTAACAAAACTTAGCGCAATCAATACTATAGATATTTATTCAAAACATTTAAATAGTTACGAAATTCTGCAAAATAATAACTGAATTTAATAACATTTTCTGAAATAACTAAGATGTTAAAAACCTATTGTCCTCTAGAGCTAGTGTTTAGCTAAGATAATAGTATGATAATCCTGTCCCAATAGCATATGTAGTAAGGTTAAAAAAGAATGATTTTTTAATTAAATCGATTATAATTTTCTAATTATCGATTTTTATAGGGATATTAATCGACTCTTAGTAAATCGATTATATAAATTACGTGTTTAAATCTATAATGATATTTGGTTTCCTAACTCCTTACCTTAAAATTTTAACGGAACATTGCTTTTGCTTTTTAGTTTTGTATTGGTTATTTTTTTATTCATATAATTTTAATCTGATAAATTGTTAATATAAATCTCTTTGGATTATTATTGGAATATGAAAATCATGTACTCTTAAATAATATAAAAGAATCGTTTTGTTTTTCAGAAATCGATTATTTATTCTAATTCAAATATTTTTCCAAAATGAATGCCTCAGACCTGAGAAGAACGGGCGCAACAAACCCAGCGGGCTGTTTTTTTCATCGAAAAAATATGTTCACAAGGTAATATTGTACAATTAAACTTATTATTAAATAGCCTGAGGGCAGTCACTCCATCCCCAATCTGTGGTATCATTAAGAAAGTCATTTATGTTACAGTAACCTTTACCACACAAAAGTTTTATAACAATTCTTTTGAATAAGGTAATACTTTTGTTTTGAACATTTTCTGGGATCTTGTTATAAATGCATATACATCGTCCCACAAAAGCCTTACTAACTCGACTTAGCCGAGTAGTAGGCATTATAAGTTTAAGTCTGTTCCTGGTGTTAACATTATGGTTATAACAGTTTCTAGCAAATTCACTTGGGTGCCTATGAACATACATTACATTATCAAGAATATATTGAGAAGCAACAGTCAAGATGTTAATTTCTTTGAATTTTGCTCTCAATGATTCTTTAGGATCTAGGTTATAAATAGCGCGAATAGCCCTCTTCTGCAGCACAAATATTGTATTAATATCAGCAGCGTTAATTGTTATTAAAATCAATTTTTGACAAATCGATTAATTTTGAATACGTAAAAATCGATTTTTATTTAATCGATTCTTTTCCATTAATCTCACATCCCTGGTGGAGTATGGTATCGTTATTTCCTGCACCAAATGCACCTTTTAAAAAGTATGAAGCATAGAATCTTTATACTATTATTTAACCATGCCATAACACCCCAATACATAAGGAGAACAAACGCTGAAAATGGAACTAGATTGGTCACACACCGAAGAAATTATGAACACAAAAACGAGTGTCCTACATTGTAATCCCGAAGGAATTCCATGAATTGAAACAATTAATAAGTAAGCCTTCTGACAAAAATAAAATAAATAGTTCTAGATCAAAAATTTAATTAATTTAAAAAATATATTAAATACAAATAAAGACTAATGTTATCTTCCAAGACTCGCCACCTGTCCTACAACAGCAACTGCTGGACCAGTTTTGATGATTCCGTCTCGGATATGTTGGCCAATTTTCTCCTGGAAAAATGAGTCAGGTTAATTAAGCGAATAGAAAACCAGTCGGACTCAAAACACAGGATAAGCAGTATACATTTCAAGTGAAAACTAATTTAGGTGCTTTATTGTGGAAATTGAATGAAACTTAGCTGTTACGTTGAGGTATGTGACGCTATTTTGGCTACTAAGAGAAGAAGTCTACTAAGAGACGCAATCAATCAACCAATCAGAGCTGTTTCACCTGATTCCTGCCGCCGATTTCCACCTTCGCGCGACACGCCACAAATTACCACCATCTGGATGTGTGGCGGTCCTCCACAGAGCGGTTTTCAAGGAGCTTTCTTCCATGTACTACAAAGCTGTGGAATGAGCTTTCTTGTTTCCGGTACGATACGACATGGGTACCTTCAAAAAAAGCGCGAACACCTTCTTTAAAGGCCGGCAACGCTCCTGTGATTCCTCTGGTGTTGCAAGAGAATGAGGGCGGCGGTGATCACTTAACCAGGTGACCCGTACGCTCGTTTGTCGCCCTTTTCCATAAAAAGAAACCAGTAGGTAGACATAATATGCCAGGGTATAGAGAAACAAGACATGAGAGAGAGAAGAGTATCACGAACGGAGATACATCAAGGTAGAACAATTAAGCGAATCTAATGTTAATAACCGATTTTTACTGACAAGTCGTCAACAGTCAGCCACGTTTGACACACGCTTCTAGTAATTTGAATCAAAATCTAGAAAACCAACTAGCCTTAGATAACGACCGTTTTCAATAACCTATCAATCCATAGATTAACTTACTAGAGGTAGACAAACCTATCCTTTTACGCTTACTTACATTTCAATAACCTATCGACATAAAGCATTGGATTATATATATTGGACATAACTATGGATACATAAGATCTTGTCATTAAACGGTGAGAGCAATGTATCCGTAACTATACGTTATTGAAAACGGCCGTTATACGTCGAGATAGAGTCTCTTGCTATTAGACAACCGATCAAAATAGACCAGGAATATTAGTTTAGTGTGCGTGACAAGCTACGTCTTACGCTCGCGATTTGTATAACACTGTCTTACGCCCGTTCCCAATATTTAGTCTATCTCTTACTTGAGATATTAATCTTAACTATCGTTGACTTTTCTGTCCCAATAAGCTTATCGACGGTAACCTACCTAATCCGTACACGCTGTCTGTCAATGTGACGACGTATGGCTTACCAGCAAAAGAAGTTTGTATAGAAATTTCAATTCACGGGTACCAATTTAAGGCCGTAAGAATGACTTATCGGGTATATTGAGACAGCTTCAAATTATTGACAGCTAATTACTGACAGTAGAAGGTAGTAATTTATCTCTATCTGTAGATAGTATATTGGGAACGGCCGTTAGTGAATTGCTCAAAATAGAGGTTAGTTTTAAACTAAATTTTTTTTCGACGTTTTCATATCTGTCATAGTCTGTCTAGACTTATAAATGATCTAAGCCGCTAGCTAATTAGACCAGTGCTGAAGCCTTTGAAAATGAGAAAAAGTGAAACAAAATAATAGTAGGATGAAACCCATTGGAAAAGGAAGAGAGTATAAAATGAAAGGAAAAATTAATTATTTTTCACGAAATTTGGTGTAAAGTTACCTTTTTATGTCTTATTATTAAATATAAAGTAATTTATTTGAATTGAAATATTTATTTTTTCACCTTATTTTGACTCAAATATTAAAAAAGAATCCATATTTTCAATCGAAATTGCACCCGTCACAATATCAGTTTTTTATTTCAAAAAGTTGGTGTGGAAGAAAATTGGTCACGGATTATCAGGCTAAGTAATTCCATATCTTCGTCGATCTTTGTCCGTGTTTTAATGAGATACAGCTTCAATAATTTCGCCTTTTAAATTTCGCCACTATATACAAGACTATAATAGGTCAGATGGGACATTGGGTGATCCGGAAAGCAGAAGACCCCGGTTCGAATCCAGATGTCCTATTAGTTTATTTTGTTCAAGTTTTGTACATTCTTTCTTTCGTGGTCCGGATATTAATTATATTATAATACTTACAACTTTCTTCCAAAATTTCTTGTGTTTTGGTGACGGTGCACCCATAGTTGATACAGCTAATAACAAAACGAAGAATACAAAAAACTTAGTGAAATCCATATTAAGATCTGAATTGATTTGATTTCAAAAGATGCGTTCTATATATATAATTATTTATCTCTTGTTTGGTTTGCACTTAGTTACTAAATCTAGGTTAATAGTGTGTATTTTTATTTACAAGACACTCTTAACAGAAGAAGCCCTCCATTTTATCTGTTTGTATTTGCCATTTTTTAACTCTACTGATGGCTCTGACGTATTGAAAAAAATACGCGTTGCACCCCGGGAGTGCCAGCAGAAGTGAAAACTTGAACAAAGAAATACAAGTATAACTATTGCCTTAGGCTTATTTTTAGGCTTTCTTGCTCAAAGAGTCTTCGCTAATGACAAGGTGAAAAACCAAATAATTAAACCATTTATTTATTTAAAACATCACAAAATCTACGGAACTTAAATTAGGTTATATTAATACTATTTTGTAGGACTTACAACTAATAACGGATTTACAATATTTATAAGACGTGATATTTGTTCGTGTGTGGTTTGGTGAGAGTGCGTGTGTGTGTGTGTGTGTGTGTGTGTGTGTGTGTGTGTGTGTGTGTGTGTGTGTGTGTGTGTGTTTGTGAATTACTCTAAATTCAACCTTCTTTTAGATTTTTATTATATAAAACTATAAAAAACATTTTACGGCTGAAATTCGTTCCCTCGACCTCGCGGTGTTTCGGCTTCGCAATCACAATGATTCAACCAGTGGTCCAATGACCGTATGATCATTAAGTTGAAATAGTCGAACTATTAGTAGTTAGAAGTATACATCTTTCATCCATAATTTGAACAACTGTCTTACGAATTTTCGATCACGTTACGTGTGCTGACACTTGTTCGACATTTAATATCCATCCCAAGAAAAGTGCGCAACGTTGCTAAAGAAGTTTACACTTTAAAAATGATTATCTTTACAAAGATACCGCATTTACCACGGGGAGAGTTCAGAAGAGCTGTTTGACTGTTCCTGCCACCGATTCCCACCTTTGCACAACATGCCACATATTAGGATATCAATATAGGTGACGAACGCAATTGTATTGCCGCTCAGAATTTTTGTGTTTTTCAAGAATCCTGAGCGGCTGTGCATTGTAATGGGCAGGGCGTATCAATCACCATCAACTGAAAATACTGCTTGTCTCGTCCCTTGTTTTATAAAAAAATATGCCCCTATTGAAACTTCTTGACAATCACGACTGCTCTGTCAAGAGCCTACCGATCGAGAAAAGAAGAAAGGAATAGAAGAATTCTGTTACTTTTACATGTGACATTTATGGTGTAAATCTATACATAAATATCCAACTCCCCAGTTTAAGACTCTTTTACCACAGCGGTTGAAGGTTCTGCCGCCAAGCAGTACTGGTATGGTATGGCTCCTGTATCCGCAATTACACCACTTAGTTGGGTCCATTTTGCGAGCAGTATTGGCCAGTGGCTCCAACCAGCCCACCTCCTTCTAGAAGTTCAGAACACTCCTGGGGTGTTCGCCAACTTCCTGGAGCGACCTTGCTTAATAAGGATTTACTAAGGTTTTTGCCCGTTGCTAACCAACGCATACCTGCACATTCCAGGATTACATGAGTGACCGTTTCATTCAAACTCTGCACTTAGGAATGTCCGTTACGGCGATTGTGTAAAGGTGCTTCTTTAGTGATGTGTGACCCGTGACCTTCGCCAAGCAATAAAATTGAGCGCGACTAAACCAGTGGATTATAAAATTAAATGTTTTAAATGAGATCATTAAAATAAGGAAAACTTTATTACAGAAAGCTTTATTGTAGCCAATTCAAATCACGCAACAATAATTTATGATGAAATTATGTAAAACCGTAAGTTTTTCTGCGATAAGGCTTTCGTGGTTTAGTAGCCGACATTATATTGTTTAAAGTTGTGCACGACATGTAATTATTGTAAGTTTTTCATATGGGCAAGTGGCTTAGTTGATGCAGAATAAAAAGTACAAGCCCATTAACTTGAAGAGGTCAAGGTCTGAGCTTAAAGGTCTGAGTCGTACTTATTCAGGAATACTGAAACCACAAAGTGATAGTCACTTTTAGATAAAATAAACTACTATTACGTACGAAGCGTACGGCTCAGCTGATGTGAAGTGATCACCGCCGCTCATATTCTCTTGTAATACCAGAGGAATCACAAGATTTTTTTGAAGGTACCAAATTCAAATGTTTTTATTCAAAATCACTTATTGAAAACCAACCACCCATTCAAAAGAGCCTCAGACCTGAGAAGAATGGGCGCAAGAAACTCAGCGGGCTTTTTTTTTATATATAAAAATATGGATTACAATGTGATATCGTACAATAAACATTTATAATTAAAGAGCCTGAGGGTGTTCGCTTTGTTCTCAGTCCGTGGTGTCATTAAGAAAATCGTTTATGCTATAGTAACCTTTCCCACACAAACATTTGTAAACAATTCTTTTAAATTTCGTAACACATTTTTTTTGTACATTTTCTGGGACCATATGTAGACTTCTACATATGATACTAGCTACTACTTAGTAGCTTAGTCGTACGCGTAAGAAAGTTCCTTGAAAAGGGCACTGTGGAGAAACGCCACACATCCAGATAGTGGGGATGATAGCCTAATTCATGGCGTGTCGTGCGACGGTTGATTTCGGCAGCAGGAATCAGGTGAAACAGGTCTTCGGAACACTCCCCGTGATAAATGCGGTAGAAGACACACAATGAAGCGACGTCTCTACGCAACGCCATGTGATCCAGCCGTTCACAGAGCACTGGGTCCCCGACAATTCATGCTGCTCTGCGTTGCACGCGGTCAAATAGACCGAGCTGATACTGGGGTGTGCCCAGTGAACGCACACATGGAAGCATTTCTGAAGCTTTTAAATAGCGCAACTGAAACTATACTGGCAGTAGGCAGGGCTCATAAACTGTCCCAGCACGTGGATTAGTTTGGTTAGGCGAGTAAGTACGATCGGATCCTGGTCGGACGGGATTTTAAAAATAGATATAACAAGTATTTAAATACATTCATGTTTATTAAAAAGGTGTAGAAATTATACGGATTGTGGTTCCAAGAATAATTGAATCACTTATCACGTGTAAGTAGACCAATTATATAAAAATACAATAAAATGTATTTTATTTAAGGGATGCATACTGTAGGTAGTTTTTTTATTCTTTCTATTCTTGCCATTTCACGTTATTTTTAATTTAGATTCCTATAAAACAGTGTTCGTAAAGATTATGGATAAAAGCTGTAAGGCTAGAGACATGGAAATGAAAATTAATATTTTATAATGATACCTAACAAGACATCTCAAATGTGATCACTTCAATTTAAAAATGAAGATTTCCAATTCTCCAATAAGAAATTCAAGATCATCATCCAAACTCGTAAGGCATTTCTAGTAGATATAGAAGCTTCAAATTTAGGAAACAATAACCCCCTTATTCATAATAGTCTGCTAACTTTAAGCATTGCTAATTCTCACTCTGTCTTCTTCTATTGACCTAAGTCAGAATGAGAAAAAACACTCCTTCGTGGCTGTTTTAAGTTAGCGGACCATTATGAATAAGGGAGTAAGTGTTTAGAGTACCTATGAGTCAAGGAAAAAAATATTTTGCAATTTAGGCCCAGTTATCTAGATACACAACTGCACAAATATCTTTGTAAACCCTCTTAATTATATGGGATTATTCATGTTGGCTTATTTCCCATGTCAATATATTCTTGTGATAAATTTAACCTGGATTGTCATACAGATCCACGTAATAAGGTGTCTACGTGAATCCACGTAATTCTTTTAAGGATTGGTCTCCGCTGCGCTCCGACTAGATACCGCAGACGTAGTCGCAAAGTGCGACAACTAATACTACATAAATGATTTAAGTTTTCTTTAGTGTTAATTCCGCCAATTCAAATTCAAATTCAAATAGTTTATTTCTCAAAATAGGATAACAACATCACTTTTTGAAGTCAAGAAAATATACAAATAATAGAATAATACAGTCCTACTGCTTATAAAATATTAAAATAGTATGCAGATCTTAAAATTATTTACATTGCTTTAATCCCATGCACTTTTATCTGTTATATAATCTTTAATTGTATAATAAGCTTTTTTTAAAAGTTTCTGTTTATTAATATTTTAAACTTTTTTAATTGTAGTTTGCAAATTTCTTCAGGGGTTTTATTATAAAAACGGACACATTGTCCTCTGAATGATTTGTCTATTTTCGTTAGCCTTGTGTGAATCAGAGCAAGATTATGTTTATTTCTAGTGTTGCAGTTATGAATGTCACTGTTTTTTTTTAAACTATCTATATTTTTATGCACAAATATTAGGTTTTCAAATATGTATTGACATGGTACTGTTAATATGTTGATCTCCTTAAATTTATCTCTCATCGAATCTCTACTAGACAGATTATAGATTGCTCGAACTAGCCAATACACACTACAATTTAAAGTTGCCGCAATAAAAAAGCTATTGTTCTTAGGTAGTGCGGTATCTAGTGGAAACTCAGCGGAGACCAAACCTTAATCTAAGCAAAGAATATTATTTCTTGTAATATATTTAAGGCTTCAATACTTAAAGGACAAGAAAATAACATCACGTTTCGAGATGTTCTAGATATATATATCTACGATAGATTGCATGAAAATATTTGCGCATTTCCCGGGACAATAACACGACAATGACAGGACGATGGTTGAGTCTTATGCCAAGAATAGCAAACGTATTACTTCATTATCATATTATTACTATAGTATTCATAACTTCTATAAATTCACATCATAAGCCCGCTTGTTTTTAACCGATTTCAAAAAGGAGGGTGTTCTCAATTCGATTGATATTTTTTATGTATGTACACCGATTACGCTGAGATTTATGATCCGATTTACATGATTCTTCTTTTGTTTGATGCCAAATAGATGCCATTTAGACCCATGAAAATTGACATAATTTGGCCCAGTAGTGTTCATTTTATGAGCAATTGATTGAGATGATATAATTATATTTTACCCACGGCTTATTTAAGAGTTTTCATCTAGGTTGATTATATATTATTATTAACCCGTGTCCCGATAAGTGGGTCTTAGGCACCCTGTCATTCATAGCTAACAAAAGAACGCGAAATAGAGTTTCGAACAGCATTTTTTAGATGTTGAATATTTTTTTCCGTTCCTGTTTCTTGGGATCTGTATTGCTCATGGACGCCGAAAAAGCGACTTCAAAAACTGAAAAGTATAAAATAACTTAATAAAGTTTTAATTTAATACACCTCTTATGCAAATCCTAAAATAGTATACCTTTAATATTAATAAAATACTATTATTTGTATGTACTACTAACATATTGATAGGTTTGAAGTCGGTGCCAAGTCAAATGCAGGTACCCACACTCGCCACGCGTGACTTTGAGCGGGATAGTCTAGAACCAAAAAGCCAAGCGGACAGGCACCCTCTTTATTTTTAATCAGGGATATGCTACGAGAGATTGAGATGGATATAGAGTATCAGGAGTAACGGAATAAATGTAAGGTTTACTATTTTTAACCAAGATTAAAAATTATTTAATATTTTAATGAAAACAATTATAATACTGACTACATATTATTCAGTCTCTATGTTTTTAACATTCCATTTAGTTTTAAGTTAAAATAAATATAAATTTAATTTAAAATAAATACCTTTCGATTGCACGTCATCTAGTGTCACTTTCATAAACTATTTCGTATTTCCAAATCGAAAACTATCGAGTATAATATGACAACATAAAGGTTTTCAATAGATGGCGCTGATGGCAGAACACACGAACAAAAAATTTCCTTACCCCTCACAAAAATTACCAATATCTATGAAGTTAATTTTATTTATTTATTTATTTAATAGGTACACACAACAGAATTACAACAAATACATAATAAAAAAAATAAACTATCAGCTAAATACAAGATAGGCTGCAACTCCACGAGGGTGTGTACTCAGCATGTTTAGCATAAATTAATAACTATGCAAATACAACAGTAATAGCAATTTTAAAACTAACTTTAGGTAATGTAGTATTATAAAAGAAAAAGATAGAGAGAATATATATTTGGATAAATAGAAGTGAATAATTATGGTAGTTATATTAAGATGCTTTTTTAAAAATTTAAACTAATTAAGGAATTCATATAAACTAGATTTCCATTTACAAACAGATGAACTGTAGATGTCAGGTACTTCACTGATTTCGAGTAGTAGTGCATTGTATTGACGACAAATTCTATAGATAGGGTTATGGAAGGACACGTTATTATTGCAGAACGGAATGATAAAAGGCTGTTCATGTCTTGAAGACCGATTGGGAACTCTTAGATGAATATTCGACAAGAGGGAAGTAGAAATTGTGCCATACAGTATTTTGTATAAAGTCGTTAGGCCATGCAATTTGCGACGACTCTCTAGGCTCAGTAACTTGAAGTGAGATAGCCTTTCCTCATATGTAGTCAGCTCCCTTTTTAGACCAAACCTAATCGTCAATACGCGAAGAAGACGTCTTTGAATAGACTCAAGCATATCAGTATATGTATTATATTGAGGTGACCAGACAATGGAGGTGTACTCGATTTGGCTCAGGATTAGCGACTTATAGAGTAACAGTAAACTATTTAGTGACTTGAATTCTTTAGTAGCTCTGCATATGAAGCCAGATAGCTTATTACATTTCTTCATAGCTGGCTATGTCTATTTCTTCATAGTGATATTTAAAAGTTAGTTTCGAGTCAAAAGCAATACCTAGATCCCGTAAAAAAAACTTCCGCTCAAGTGGTATATTTTCAATTTTATAGTCAAACAAAATTGGGTTTTTAATACGAGTGAAAGACATAATGGAGCATTTTTTTAAACTCATACTATTAGCACTACACCAATCGAGTAGAGTATCAAGATCCAATTGTAGATCAATACAGTCACTAACAGTTTTAATTCAACTAAAAATTTTAAGGTCATCCGCATAAAGCAGGGAAACATTTCTTAGCCTAGGGATCAGATCATTAATATATATAATAAACATCTATGGGCCGAGATGGGATCCCTGAGGAACGCCGGATATTATAGAGACTCGTCGTGAGTAGAATCTCTTTAGAGCTACTAATTGACTACGATTGGATATATAAGATTTTATCCAACGTAAGAGGCAACCATGCAGACCCATAGTCTCCAATTTACAGGCCAATATTCTTTGATTTACTCTATCAAAAGCCTTTTGGAAGTCAGTATAGATAGAGTCAACTTGACCATGATCGTTGAAAGCTCTACAAATAAAGTCTTTATACTCCATCAAGTTACTGGCGGTTGACCTTCCTTTTAAGAAACCGTGTTGCTTCTGAGTGATATGCGGGATAAAGTGGTGGTATAGGTGGTCGTAAACTAAGGACTCTAATATTTTGGCAAAACTGGATAAGATGCTTATAGGCCTATAATTAGTACAGTCGCTAGGGTCACCCGATTTGTGTATTGGTATGATGTGTGCTTCTTTCCAAGCTTGAGGAAAAACACCAGTTTGTATAGATTTGTTAAAAATCAAGTAAAGAGGGTCTATCAGAGCCTCTGAGCAATGCTTAATAAAGTAGGGAGGAATGTCATCTGGCCCAGCTCCTTTGTTAGGATCCAATGCATTGAGTTTCTTTAAAATATCCTCTTTAGATATGTGCACTGAAAATAGAGGATAATTAATAGTAGGCTGACTTGATAAAGAATCGTTCATGTGCCTATCTGGTTCAAAAACTGATGAAAAATACTCGGAGAAGAGTTCGGCTGCGGCTTCACCACCAGTTGCAATTTTGTCACCAAACTTAATGGTCTCGGGGATTGACGGTCCAAGTCTTTTACTTTTAATATAAGAAAAGAATAGTTTGGTTGAATTATTAAGCGACTCTTCCACACTTAAAAGGAATGAGTCATAACAAGCCTTAATCAGAGCCTTGGACCTAGAGCGTAATAACCGAAACTCGTCGAAGTCCCTCGGATTATTGGTTTTTTTATATTTTTTATGGATACGATTTTTCTCTTCTATACAGGCTTTCAAAGATTCTGAAAACCAAATAGGATAGTTCAATCGACCTATTTGCTTATATTTTGTGTTTCTTTTTATTGTGTCGTTAAGTATTTCATAAAAATATTTAACACTTAACACTCAACTATGGCTTAAAATACTGTCCCATGTGTTATTATTAAGTTGTAGTATACAACTTTTTGTGTCACATTTACGAAAGTTAGGCACCATAATAGATTTGTTTTGTATATTTTTAATATTGGATTCAATAGACACATCGATCTCAATGGCTGGGTGGTGTCGGTCGGGCACACATAATGGGGAACTCTCAGATAAAGATACGTCTGTCAGATCTGTCATAAAAAGGTCAAGAGTACGATTATTTGAATTGCGAACATAATTATATTGCGACAGGCCACCCACCTCCAGTAGATCAATAAGTAGCGAAGATTTGGTATCGTAGGCTTTACTAGGGCACAGACGAGGAATGGAAATGTTATCGCACGACCATGTAATACCAGGCACATTAAAATCACCGAGAATAATAGTTTTAGAATTGTTTAGATTTAAAAGCGTATTACAACAATTATCATAAAAAGTGCGACATTGAGTGACATTCAGATCGGAAGGTAAGTATAGAAGGTATATATTTAAGTTAAATCCACGAGGTCCTCGGTTCTCTCGTACTGTTATCCATATATCCTCTAATGAGCTTTCAAGTTCGGGATGTCTAATTGCAAATAGATTTTTCTTAAGTGCTAACAGAACACCCCCACCGGATTGCTTTGACAAACAAGTAGATTCGCGGTCTCTACGAAATACGGTATACCTGTCATCCACAAATTCACTATTAGAGAAAGAGCTATCTAGGTTTGTTTCGCATAAAGAGATAATATCATAATTCTCATTTGGATATTTTTGTACAATTCCGTTAATTTACTTCTTATTCGGTTAACATTCTGATAAAATATTTTCATAAAAAAAAACTGACATTTAAAAATCCAAATAACGTAATAAACTATAACCTTAAAACTAAATATTTATACAAAACAATAAGTAATATATATCACAAAATTAGCTTCTCAAGACTCATGATATCTTTAATGTAAATAGCGGATGAGGTGTCGTCTTTTCTTATATATACTCGGCCGAATTTAACAAATACGTACTTACATCAAAATATCCTTAGCCAGATGTCGCGCGGCTGCATGCAAGTCCTTACATTGCTTTGAAAGGTGTTCACCCACGAAAATAGGTATTTTATCTCCACTAACTCCGATGTGAACGGAATTTAGGTGATCCATTGGATTACCTCTGTTGTATCTCTTGACGCCTGATATAATTGCATCACGGTGACGTTCAGATGGAAGTGTTACAAGTACATTTCGAGGCCTGTCAGATGAGGGGTTAAGTTTGACAATTCGACGACACGAGCGTATATCACTGTCCGATATGGGCATTTTTATTTGTTCACAAAGCTTCTTAAACAACATGGCTAAGTTCTCATTCCGGCGCTCTGGAATACATTGAACCTCTAAGTTACAGCTCCTTGAAGCTTTTTCGGATTGACAAAGACGATACTCCAACTTAGCCATATCAGATTGTACCTTGGCTTTCTGTGCTTCGAGTTCAGTAATTCTCTTAATAGCCTGATCAAGATTTGTTCTTGTGTCTTTTTGTTCTTTAGATATAAAGTCTGTAGTTTCAGTAAACTCTTGTTTAATTGTTTCCACTACAGCTTTCACTTCAGATTTCACTTTTTCCTGAATTTCAAGGGAGAGTGTAGATCTGATACTATCTAACTTTAAATCAATAAGCTCACTAAATGGTCTCATGTTGATTGTAGCTCTTGAATCAATATTGAGTGGTTCACACCCATTATTCGAAATAATTGATTTAGAAAATGAGTTATCAAGTGAGTCATTGCTTGAAATTTTGCCATGAGAGGGTTAGGAAGCAGGCAGTGATTGAGCCGAAGCCACTGGAACATTGTTCAGCCTATGTCGCGATCCTACGGGAGTATCATCATTTCTAGTTCTACGAGTAATATTTGCACATGACTCGCAGCGCCACGATCGATTCAGTTCACTAATATTTGACTTAGAATATGATGACGAGTAATCAATGCATTGGTAGTGATAGCACCCTTTACATGCAACACATTTAAGTAAGTCAGACTGGCTGACAGCTTTCTTACATCCCAAGCAGTTCATAGCTAATTAGCGGTAAACACAGTATCGTAACTTATGACGTAGACGCGGAATGAACGAAGAGAACAGTACAGTTATGTTCACAGTTAATAATAAATTTACATGTACTGTCTTTATTTTTTCCACATTACCTGTTACACTTATTATTTTCACTTTTTTATAATGTATCACAGTGCACGATCCTCAACCGTGCGATAAACAATTTAATAATTGGTATAAATAACAATTGAGATGTAGTTTTTTTTTTGTTAATTTAAAGTTATATACCTACTGTCACTGTTCTGCTTACTGTATCGTTAACACGGGAGTTCCACTACAGATTTTGTTTTGTGTTTAAATTGAGTGTCACTGGAAACTATTTGTGGAAAACAATTACTGATAAATTTTGAACACTGCGCAACAGAATTATTAATAAGGTAACTTCTACTGATTTCTTTTTTTATTGAACAAATTTATTTTTACGGAGATCTCGATTATGATTTTACAGCTGTCACTCTTGATGTATGATGTGTGGATGAATATAGACATTTAATATTTTTCATACAAATATGCTTAGAAGACGATAGTGGGGACGCTGCGAACCGTACGCGTCACACAAAGAGGAGCTCTCAGGCCCTTTCATTGATCTATCTGTAGTTCAGTGGCCACGATGCCCTTCTTTTTTTTATGGAATACGAGCGTACGGGTCACATGCTGTTAGGTGATCATCGCCGCCCACATTCTCTTGCAACACCAGAGGAATCACAACGCACAGGAAGCCGGCCAGATTATGGGTACCACAACGGCGCCGATTTATGCCGTAAAGCAGTAATGTGTAAACATTACTGTGTTTCGGTCTGAAGGGCGTCGTAGCTATTGAAATTTAAGGGCAAATGAGACTTCGTATGTCTCAAGGTGACGAGCGCAATTGTAGTGCCGCCCAGAATTTTTGGGTTTTTCAAGAATCCTGAGCGGCACTGCATTGTAATGGGTAGGGCGTATCAATTACCATCAGCTGAACGTCCTGCTCGTCTTGTCCCTTTTTCTGATAAAGACAAATATTTTCGCTATCGTACACAAAAATGCTAATTAAAAAAAAATTATAACTTTAGAAATCAGAACTATTACAATTAGTTTACATTAAAAAGTTTATCTCTCAGAAAAATCAACTTTTATCCATAATTTCAATAACTATCATACGAATTTTCAATCAGGCCACGTGTCCTGACGCAAGTTTAATATTTTATACTCATAACAAGAAAAGTGCTCAAAGTCAAAGTCAAAGTTTTTATTTGCATAAACATGTTAGATTGATGTTACATAAATTAATATTACATACATATACATTTATAAATCATTAGATACAATACTATCAGTTTAACAAAAGGTTAGTAGCAGTACTATTTATAAATATTAAATTAATAAAA
Organism: Leptidea sinapis; assembly: GCF_905404315.1. NCBI lineage: Eukaryota > Metazoa > Arthropoda > Insecta > Lepidoptera > Pieridae > Leptidea > Leptidea sinapis. The sequence goes on from NC_066268.1 coordinate 6,270,288, forward strand.
AAAAGAAAATATAATTTAATTGAAAATATTCGTCTAATGAATATAAGCAGTTTTTACTAAGGTATATTTTCAATTTAGATGAGAAATTCCTATTTGACGAAACCTCTCTTAATATTATCTTTGGGATGTGGTTATAGATTTTTATGCACATACAAAAACAGTTTCTCTGTAATAATGTAGTTCTACAGCAAGGTACTTGTAGTTTGGTGGGGTCCCTGGATGGGAAAAGAGAAGTGTTTTCATGTTTACTGAATTCGCTAAAATTTTTTCGAACAAACATACAGCACTCAAATATGTATAATTCAACAATTGTTAATAAGTTATATTTTTAAATACGGGTCTGCAGCTTTCAAGGGGTCCTTTTCCCGCTGCAGCCCTCAAACATTTTTTTTGTGCTATTAAGACTCTATTTATTACTGTTGAGTTACCCCATATTATGATACCATACCTAATTATAGACTCCACGTAAGCGTGGTAAGCCGTTAAAGCCGCTTTTACCGATATAGTTTTTTTAATTCTCCTTATTGCAAAAACAAACTTATTCAGACATAAGTTTGCATAATGATTCAACGTGAGCTTTCCAATTACAGTTATTATCCATTATTATGCCTAAGAATTTGGTATTTTCAACCTCATCAATTTTAATGTCATTGTATGTTATGTTTCTAAGGGGTGGATAATTGGTATTATAATTTTTAAATTGTATCAGTTTTGTTTTTATTATATTAATATTTAAATTGTTACTTTCTAACCATTTGGCGATTTTAATGATTTCATCATTTATGACCAAGTCGTATGGTCTTTTTGAGTTTGTGTCAGAGATAATTATTGTAATGTCATCAACATGTAACACACACTTTTTTTTGTAATATTTCAATTCATTAATGACCTGACAGTTCAATAATATGTGACCAATTTTGATTCTATCTTGCTGTATTTCCGTAAAAGATGTTTTTTTATTAGCTTCGCTTTATATTAGCTTCACTTGTATGTTTGTATGTATAATTGTAACTGACTCCTTTAGACGCGATTTTGAGCCACTTTAAACGGTCAGATTTCGTTCAAACTTTGTAGATTTATCGAGGACCGATGACAATACACTAATTTGAAAAGATTATTCCATTATTCTATTGACTAAGATTTTTGTCAATTTATATAATTTTTATCAATAGTCGATAAAGCAGGAATTGATGTTAAAGTACTTTGTAGTTTTAAAAATGTTGGTTGGAGACGAATGCTACGAGTATCTTGGACACAAGGCCGCACAAACGTCTGGATACTTGAAGAGCTCAAGGTGAAAGAAAGGCTTTCATCTATAGTCGGAGCCCGTATCCTCAGATACTTCGGACATATCACGCGACGTGGAGAGCATGCCATAGAGAGACTTGTTGTTCAGGGAAGGGTCAACGGCAGTAGGTCAAGAGGACGCTCCCCTATGCGCTGGACAGACCGGATCAAAGCCCTAACCAACACTCCCCTCAACACATGTGCCAGAGAAGCAACAGCCAGGGATAACTGGCGTAGAATCGTTCGCCGTTCGACGTGACCACGACTGCGATGTCAAGAGTAATCCGACGAAGAAGAAGTTTTAAACATACGCTTTTATAGAAATTTCATCTAAAAAATGAAAAATTATTATTTCTCTCGCACTCTTTGTCTAAAGCCTACTATAATGTAGGTCTATGAAACAAAACAAATTAACTAAAGACAAAATTATCCAAAACTGTTGAATGTTCAAAGCCCGCATTTAATTAGAACTTGTTCGACGGAACAAAGGAATACCCCGTGTGTACTTTGAGAGTAAATGTTGTTAACTAAATTGTTTCTAACCAAATATTATTTCATCTAAGTGTCAAGAATACTTTGAGTTAAACGACTATAAATTATTTTATTATTAACTGGTTCAATGAAGCTCGAGTGGTTTGGGTATTTCATTATTCCTTAAAAAATTATTTTGGTTAATAACAGTTTTGAACAATGTTTTAATTGGAGGCTCCATTTCACAGGATGCCGGCTGGATTATGGGTATCACAACGGCGCCGATTTCTACCGTGAAGCAGTAATGTGTGAGCATTATTGTGTTTCGGTCTGAAGGGCGTTGCAGCTAGTGAAATTACTGGGCAAATGAGACTTAACATCTTATGTCTCAAGGTTACCAACGCAAGCGAGCGCAGGGTCTTGAATACATTGAACATTGAAAACGGTTTTGCAGTGATATTAAAAGAGGTTGACCTCTGACCCCGAAACTAGTTAAAACTGTATCTTCGGGGTCAGTGATTCCTCGACAAATGACAATGACAAACAAAACAAAATTAAAAAAAAATGTGAATGTATGTGTGTGTGTGTGTGTGTGTGTATGTATGTAATTCTTAGTGAGTAGGTTACACGTTAATACGTAAATGTATTTTCCTCCTCTCCAAAAAAAATGCTATGGTACGCGACCCAAACCTATCGGTATTTTTTTTTATGGAATAGGAGGACAAACGAGCGTACGGGTCACCTGTTGTTAAGTGATCACTGCCGCCCACAATCTTTTGCAACACCAGAGGAATCACAGGAGCGTTGCCGGCCTTTAAGGAAGGTGTACGCGCTTTTTTTGAAGGTACCCATGTCGTATCGTCCCTGAAACACCGCACAAGGAAGCTCATTCCACAGCTTTGTAGTACGTGGAAGAAAGCTCCTTGAAAACCGCACTGTGGAGGACCGCCACACATCCAGATGGTGAGGATGATATCCTAACTTGTGGCGTGTCGTGCGAAGCTGGAATTCGGCGGCAGGAATCAGGTTAAACAGCTCTTCGGAACACTCCCCGTGATAAATGCGGTAGAAGACACACAATGAAGCGACGTCTCTACGCAACGCCAAGTGATCCAGCCGTTCACAGAGCACTGGGTCCCCGACAATTCGAGCTGCTCTGCGTTGCACGCGGTCAAATGGATCGAGCTGATACTGGGGTGCGCCAGACCAGAGATCACAGCAATACTCCATGTCTGGCCGGACCTGCGCTTTGTAGAGCGCTAGTATGTGGGCCGGCTTGAAGTATTGCCGTGCTCTATTGATGACGTCTATTATTATGCCTCTTAAAGTCACCCATGACAATCAAAGAGCTACCAGCTCCTCAATAAATAGGCGTAAATATTCAGATAGAAGAAATCAAGTAATATTTACTGAGACATTTTCTAATAACGCTTTTACTTTAATATTTAATAGATGACGTCTGAAGAGCGGCTTTAGTTTATAAGAGTACACATTTTGTGTACTATCAATGCTTTTTTATCATTCATTTATTTAAATCAAATCAAAAATCAAAATCACTTTATTCGTGTAGGTCACTGAAATGGAAATGAATGTCAAAATAAACAATTTTTTTTCTACTGATACTTCGTTATGGGTTGAGCTAATTTAAAACAAGACTTACATTTTCATTGTTGTACAAATCATTTCAATTACAATATAATATGTAAAGTGATGCAACAAACATACTCAAACGTCAAATAGTCAATGCCTTACACGAGTAAGTCAAAAAAGTTAATGTAAATTAATACAAAGTTATTGAGTACAATAACTGCATCATTCAGATAAATAAAGGTATTCTGATATTCTGTAAATAAATAAAGGTATTCTGATTTTGCGAGCATTTTATAGGCGATTATAAAAAAAATGTAATAACTTTAATAAGAAATTATCAGTTTTACAAATTAATCACAAAATTTATATTTGACGAACTTATGTGACGTTAACCAACTGTCTGAAACATCGGGCCCTAAGTGTAAGCTAAACTAACTAACTAAGCTACGTAAAATTATTTATTGTAGTCTTTTCATTTGTTATATTTTTATTGTTCAAATTGAATTGAGATCATTCGTATTTCGATGTACATTATTGTGTTCAAACGTGTGTGACAATTATATGGTGTCATTATATTTGTCGTCACATCATGTCACATTATGTTTTAGTGATGTTATACTTGCTATCGATATTTTTATAATTGTTAGAACGCAATTTTACTGTGTTACACCTGTTAGTTGAGTGTGATTCTTATTCTAATGTAAAAATTAATTGTAATCTTCTGAAGAGTATAAAAGATTGTTAAAATCAATATGGTACATCCATAAGAACACTAGAATTTTTAAAAATTGTATATTTATATAAATATTTGTAAAACACCGTGGTCGCTAATGACGTTGTTGTTAAAAAGCGAACTTAAATAAACGGGGAAAAAAATCCAAACTGACGGATTATGATTTTCCTTTTTTGTGTAAATTTATATTAATATTGTATTCATAGATATATAATAATTTATAGTTCTTATTTTATTTTGTGGCTTAATTTAATTGAATAGCATGTCTTTTTCGCCTATAATTGAGGCATCACTTACCATGTGAATGTTATTGTTTCTGTATTATACTGTGTTTATATTAGTGTACACCTTGTTGGCGGAATTTAATAAATAAATAAATTAGCTGGAAACAGTTATTGATATGAAAAAAAATCTTATATCAAAATTTATGCACTGTATGGTATTTGACACACGTTTTAGAGATTACGTCTTCAATGCTCTTAACACAAATACACCGACATTTGATTAATTATTGTTTGCATTCTCTTTGTCAGTTTACAAAATTATCAATTGTTTTTTTGAAGTTGTCCAACGTTGTAACTATTTCGCTATATACTTATCATACAAAAAACATGTGTGCAAACTGCAATTCATACGTGGTAGAAGTGAAACCTTCAAAAATTTTGGCTTAAAGATAATGAGGCTAATGTAAAATTTCGGGAAGTAAATAATTGTAGGTTTTCGTATTGATCAAAGTGATACAATGTTTGATAATTATTTTACATTTATTCGTACATATTACATATATTTGTTCAGACTCGGAGCTTACATTTTCGATAAATGATACAAAAGGCTTATAGTAACTCAAGTATTAAATAAATACTTTGGTCATAATATGGTCAATATATCTTTGAAATAATGCGTCAAGTACTGTTTTTGATCTTGTTGTCCAAAAACTCAATCAACGGCATCGCTGTATCCAAAGCAAAATTAACATTAAACCTCTAATCTGCATATGAAGTCCTGGTACATGTTGCTAGCATAACACATGATTTCAACCGCTATGAAAGACATTACTATCACCGCTACTAGTAAAACGTCGAGTGCATGATTTCAGAATATATTAAGGTATACTCGCGTCATACATAAGACAATCTATTCTTCAACTATGATCGCGTGGTACCAAAACAGTGTATAATGCTTCCTATCTCATTTTCTCGCCGGCTTGATCCTATTATTGTCTCTCTATCGTTTCGCTTTTGTTTCATCGAGTTTCAAATCTCAACGATTCTGAAGTTTCACTTCCAAAAAAACAACAACATGTTGTTAATAACACAGACAAGTTTGCCAATCAACGTGTCAGAACAAAATGTTACGCATCCAACTTTGTCACTCTCGTACTAAAATAAAGTTGTTTGCAAAATTGTAATTGTAACAAGACTGAGAAAACGACTGAAGTTTGTATGTGAACATATTGTTTACTGTTAATTAAAGTCGGCTATGATTTGTTCGTAAATTACATTTTATTTAAATACGTATGAACATTCCCCCGCATTTACTTTGTTTGTAATTAACGTTTGCGTAATGATCTGACCACACAATTAATTTTAATAACGCTATTAGGTAAAGTGACACAATAAAGAATTATGTTTACGAGTGACGGAAGATGTGAAGAAGACATTGAAAGGAGAGTAACTGCGGGAAACTGTATGAATGGCGCTGCATGCCTTTATGAACGGCCAGACTGTGCCAAAAGAGGCGCGAATGACTGTCCATCATGGAGTGCATGTCGCCACGTTGATGTACACTCCAGTGAGAGTTGGGTATGGCAGAAGAAGCATAGAAGCAGAATTAACGCAGTTGAGATGATATCACTGCGTAGCCTGTGTGAGGTGATACTGATTGATAGAATTCCAAATGCAGTAATAAGAGCGCGCTGTGGTCTGAAAGAAGATGTGATAAAGATTGAGAAAGGAATGCTGAAATGATTTAGACACGTGGAGCGAATGAGTGAAGAAAGAATGACTAATCAAATATGTGGTATTCTGTTGTCTTTGCCTACCCCGACGGGAAATAGGCGTGTGTATGTGTGTGACACAATTTCACTTTGTAACACAATAGAAGTTTCATTCATATTGTAGCTGTACACCAATAACATCAATTAATACAAATGTCTAGATAAAAGTCTAGACAAAGATCTAACTTGTAACGTAATACCTTCGTAGCATTATAGATCGTAGAAATATAAATCGTGCATATTAATTTATTAATATGCACGATTTATATTTCTACGAATACTTATTACTACTAATTATTACAGAATAAGCGTATGGCCAAAGATTCGTTATAAAAAGAACATATTATTTTATATACCGTAATATTAGCTCTTATAAGAACCATTTCATAATTTCAAATGCATGCTGTACATCAAGTCATAGAATCATGCAGATCACCAGTAGTCATCTCATCGAAGTACAAGCATCGTCACGTTCTCTCGAAGACCGCAGATATACTCACGTGACCAGTCATATGCTCCGCATTACACAACCTCACAAAGGCCGAGCGTACTCTACTAAAGCGCGTCGATCACTATTCATTCAATTTTAATCAATGAGCAACAGGAGTAGGTGCTCATTGACATCCGCCGATCGAGCATCGACGCGAGTTTACACAAGCGCTCGCTGGCCGGCTTATTGCGATAGCATTAGTTTTAGAGCGAGATAGAACACATAATATTATTCTCAATTCTTATTGAATTAAACGTTTAAATATTGGTCAAAATGTAAGCTTTACGAGTAGTATTGGTGTGTAATTTCTAAACTTGTAAATATTTTTTAAGTAACAATTGTTATTGATTAACTAGTTTTAAGGATTATGTATATATATCGTGTAACTGAAGTAAAATATATATTCCACATATTCCTCACATTCTTCATACTACTCAAGCAGTTGTTTTATTTTATCTCCAAACGCTCAGTCTCCAAAGTGGTGACCCCGAACAAGAACACCGACGGAAGGAAGCCAGGAAGCCTGAACAAAGAACACCGAACCTCTGCCCGGCTAGAAGCTCGAAGAACAGCTTCACCAGCTCTCCGAAACGACGAATTTCTGTTCATCGAATCTCTGCTCGAGGAATATCTACCCGACGAAGAAATGGAAGACACAAACCAGGCTCAGCCACTCCCAGCGCCCACTGCGACAGAAGTCTCCAGCATTTCACTGTCGATGCGCATACCACCATTTTGGCGGGAAAATCCGCGAATGTGGTATCTTTATAGATAGATGATAGCTTTGAAGCCGCCACCGATGACCTCAAGAGGAGTCCAGCCCAGCTGACACAGATGGTGCTCGTCCAATTAGAAAAGGCTGATATCGAACAAATCTCCGACATCCTATTTAACATACCGAGAGACAAACAATATTCAGCCATCAAGGAACGTCTCATATTGGTGTATGAAGAATCCGACAGCCGCAAGTTCCAGAAGCTACGCGCTGAGATGGAGCTTGGAGACTAGAAGCCTTCACAGCTACTGCGATGCATGCATAACCTTGCGAGGGACAAGATTACCGACTCCACCCTCCACATGCTGTGGAGTAAGCTGCTGCCAGCCCACGTCTGCTCCGTGCTCGCCGTCAGCGAGTCATTCAGCGCGAAGTCCACTCTGGAGAAACTAGCGTTGCTTGCTGACACGATGATGGAGCAAATCCAGGAGGTAGCAGCCGTCTCCAGCCAGCCACCAGCATCAGTTCCAGAATCATCGACGTCAAATCAGGTATATCACACACAATTCCTTATTAACGAGATACGAAAACCATCACTAGAAGTCGCCGAAGTCACTCAAGTCAGGGCCATCTCAACACTATTATCGCCACCGATTTCGCTCGTCCTCGCGCAATAGAATCTCGTCACAACACCGTTCCCGCACACTCAATAGTTTACCAACACCTTACTGCTATTACCATCGCCGATTTGGTAGTGAAGCACGACGTTGTACTACGCCCTGCAACTTCAGGAAAGAGCCATCGGGAAACTAGAACGGACGTTGGCTGCGTCGGAACCCGGCGTCCTTCACACAGTATACCAAGTCAATGGAAAACAAAGATGTCATTCTTAGTAGATACCGGTACTAATATATCCGTCCTACCAAGAAAACAAGGCCTGAAAGCAACGTCTCTACCATTTAAATTGAAAGAAAGTGAGAAAACATAAGAACTCGATCTCAACCTCCGTCGACCATACAAGTGGAAGTTTATTGTAGCTGACGTCACGAAACCAATATTAGGTGCCAATTTTCTCAACCACAATCAACTCATCGTAGATTTAAAAATTCGAAGATTGATTGATGCCGTCACAAATCTTAAAGTCAACGCGCCAGTAATGTCAACGATCTTACCCACAGTACGAACTATCGATATACCAGCCCCGCACCACGTGATACTCGCCGAATTCCCCGGTACCACGAGATTAACTACGATGCAATAATCGCCTAAAATTAACGTGGAACATTATATTTAAACACAAGGACCTCCATTACATTGCCGTGCTCGTCCCATACCACCTCATCGTTATGAAATAGTGAAGAAAGAATTTGAAAACATGATGCAACAAGGATACTCTGCAGACCGAGTAAAAGTCCATGGCACGGTACATCACCACTCCATATCCACCTAAGAAGAATGGCGATATACGGGACTGCGGTGATTATAGACGATTGAACAGCATAACCAAACCCGATCGTTATCCAGTGCCGAGAGTCAAGGACTTCACCCATCATGTGTCTGGCAAAACAATATTCTCCACAATCGACCTCAACCGCGCTTACCAACAATTGAAGACCAGGGAACAGGACACATTATAGTGCATATTATATCTATTGTTTTGAAATAGTGTTTTTGAAGTCGGCTGTTTTCTTGTAAAAAATTTTTTTGGAGAGTAGGGATGTAATTCCTTGATTCTTGTGGTACCAATTATTTGCCTAGGTACTTTAAGAAAACATAACATGTGATATACATTTTCTTCGTTGTCCTTATATACCATATAAATAAAACATCGATATCGTAATTGTATATCCCATCACTATCAGTCCCGGTAGATACGCGATCTAATGACAATTTCTACGAGTCCCGTAGCTTTGTTGAAAAACAATCGGTGCATGGCCATAATGATACCTGTCCACATTTTACGATAATAAGAACATTTATAGTATCAAAACTTTCATATTGCAGTCAAATCACATTAATTTTACGGTTTATGTGTCCTGTGGTTATAAAGATATAGAAGCAATATATATTATTTTTAATTCGCTGCATAAAAAAACTAAACCGAATAGTTTGCGAGAGAGACACTTCCCAAGTGGTAAAATGTGTCCATCTATGATCAACAGTTACTTTTGTATCGCGATTTTAATATCGGCACTACAACGTTTGCTGGGTCAGCTAGTTACCTATATAATAGATGGAGACTTATAATGTCTCACTGTGATGAGCGCAATTGCGCTTTTCATACAAAATTAATGCCTGACAGTCAATTTAGAATACGTTATTGGTGTCACCAATTACTAAACTTATCAGGCGTAATAAAAATTACTTTTATATTCTGACCATAAATGTATGATACTACCGTAATTGACGATCCCTAGCTGTGAAAATGAGATAACTATCCTTATATCCTTACAGATAAAGACTGTGAAACCGTTTTGAATCACAAATAAAATGTGAAAAACAAAACTTTATGAACGATGCGGGATTCGAACCCACGACCTCCGGCGTTCCGTGCCGTTGCTCTAAACAACTGAGCTAACCGTTCGAGTACCGCCTCGTTATAAAATTTTGTTTTTTAAATTTTATTTGTGTGTTAATCCTAGAAGTGAGGGTTATCACTTTAAAAACATATCATATTGTTTAGATTTACAAGAGCGACATCTCAAGTCAATTTCATAATATGCAAATATTGGGGTTGAGCAGTTTATCAACTGTAAAGTAGATCTTGTAGATGAACCCACAACCTAAGAGTTGAACAAAGCAAACAGGATTTTATAACGAGGCGGTACTCGAACGGTTAGCTCAGTTGGTTAGAGCACCGGCACGGAACGCCGGAGGTCGTGGGTTCGAATCCCGCATCGATCATAAAATTTTGTTTTTCAAATTTTATTTGTGTATTAATCCTAGAAGTGAGGGTTATCACTTTAAAAACATAACATTTCGTTTTGAATCAATCTAGTGTCCATTACTCTCTTGTCAAATTGGACCGCGTCACTACTACTTAGCGACACAGGTAAATACTACTTTCGTGATGTTAATTTTCGTAGAACATATGTAGTGCATATTATGCACTGAAATACTAAAGATTACTTTTTATATACGCAGTAAACACTATATTCTCTTAAAATTATAATAATTTAAGAAAATATGTGTAAGACAATAAAATATTGTATACGTGAATGTGACGCCGTTTATCAATATTTGTCATAGGGATAGCCCAAAAGTAAAATACTACATACTTCACTTACTCACTAACAAATCTGTAAAACTATCACACATGAACATTAAGTCTCGCCGTAATGAGGAGAGTGTTTGTCTTTTACGCTAGTATACTAAGTTTATAGTTCTGACTAAAGAAAGCAAATTTTGCAAAAAATCAAAAATTTTGACTACATTTCCATGGAGCCATATGTAGAATGATTACTTTGAATCTTCTAAAACATAAAAACATACTGGTCCCTTCAATATCTATAAACTCGTAATGTGAATATTAACTTAAGTTGGAATGAATAATTCATTACGATAAGTAACATAATGAAACAAAGGTATTTTCATAAAGACAAAGATCGTACCATTACCAAACATTATAAAAGCTTGTTGAAAAGTACGTCTCACTGGCAGCAGGCTTAAGGGACACATGAGCAGATATCATTTATTAAAATTCGAACAAGTAAGTTGCATGTCCGTCCAGATGAAAAACACGTTCTCACTTCTACATCTGTAATATATTCAGAAACCAATGATTTCTACAGAAAAAAATATACGGGTTGCACTCCAGGAGTGCCGTCAGGAGAGAAAACTTGAACATTAACGTTGTGTTTTTTTAATATTTTGGAATGGTTAGGTTAGGTTGACAATTGATATACCATCATAAATTGAAAACTTCAGAACTATTACAAAAATCTTACATTAAAATATTTATCTCTCAGAAAAATCAACTTTCATCCATAATTTTAACGACTCTTTCATAATCTTCATTACCAGATTCATCATCGCTAATCTCTAAAATTGATATGATAGGTTTATGGTAGCCGAAGTTAGAAACAAAATAATAAAAAAATAAACAAAGTAATACAAGCATAACTATCGCCTCAGGGAGAGTCTTCCCTAATGACAAAGCTTAAAAACGAAATAATTAAAATGTAAAAATATTTTAAGGCTAAGATTCGATCCATTGATCCCTCAACTTTTCGTTACGGCTTCGCAATCACAATGTTTCAACACTTGCATTGGTTTAGTGACCATATGATAATTAAGTTGAAATAGCCGAACTATACTTAGTTAGAAGTATAAATGTTTCATCCATAATTTCATCGACTGTGTTACGAATTATCGATCAGGTCACGTGTCCTGACGCGAGTTTAACATTTTATAACCATCCCAGGAAAAGTGCTAAACGCCGCCAAAGAAGTTTTCACTTCAAAAAGATCTGTGACTTTGAAAACGAATGCCTTACATTTGTATTCAAAGTAACATTTATTTCAATGGTTAGTTGTTCCTTTGATACGCCACAATCTTCACAGTAACCGAACTGGTTCTGGAAATGTCCCTAAGCTCAAACCTGTTTTTTTAGTCATTACCTATTTATCTACAGCTGTTGTTCAGACTATGAGCCGTGATTTTTTTTTGGAGAGGAGGAAAATACAAATTACGTATTAAAGACCCCGAAACGGGGCCAATATGTCGGGCTCGGGTGTAAACATCCCAGACTAACGAAATAATAAGCCGGGCGGGGGCCTTGTAGGCCGAAAATGTAGCTCACAGGCGCGGGGCGTCTCGGAAGGAGACTCACTCACGACTGCTCACTAGGGTGGATGGAGAGAAAATAACTAACGATCTAATATATCTGTAAGTCCAATGGACTCTACGTTTGAAAATACTTCGTACTCGCCGTCGGGTGCGGTGATATAGTATGTGTGTTTGTAATTATGTGTGAATGTAGGTATGCGTATAAGTGTGTGACTATTTCTGTGTAGTGTTATTTTAGGTGTGTGATTTGTGATGTGAGTGTTGTAAAACGATTACAGTACTAGGACTATCTCGTTGGGCTTCTAGCATGTTAATTTAAATGATCTCCAATGCTTTGTGGTGATAGTACCAGTGGGAGGCTCCTGAGGCACAGGAAGCCCGCTAAATTACGGCGCATATTTCTGCCGTGAAGCAGTAATGTGTAAACATTACTGTGTTTCGGTCTGAACGGCGCCGTAGCTAGTAAAATTACTGGGCAGAGAGACTTATCATCTTATGTCTTAAAGTGACGAGCGCAATCGTAGAGCCGCTCAGAATTTTTGGGTTTTTCAAAAATCCTGAGTGGCACTGCATTGTAATGGGTAGGGCGTATCAATTACTAGCTGAACGTCCTGCTCGCCTCGTCCCTTATTTTCATAAAAAAAAATTAAAAACGAATTCGAAAAAGAGTTTTATACTAAACCAATTACTTATATGCTAATCGTACGCAAAGGCTATCTAAAAAAACTAAAAATGCCGAAAAGAATCACATTTCTTAATATCTCACAAGACAGAATATTTGTGTTTGACCAGAAAACATAATAGGCATTCAATTTATCTCCATATTCTGAGAAAAGCAATTAAGTATTCTAACTTTCTGTGTCATAGAAAGTTATTGTATTTTGACAGAGAATATATTAGGTACAGTATCAGTTCTTTGTCTTATTTTTGATAGCAAACATACAGACAGTTAAAAATTCTGCCATAGATCGCACCCTTACTGTTCCGTTCCATCCGTCGTCATATTCGACTACGACAATTAGTTGACCATAACGACGTTACGGTACTAATATTTTGAAATAATCGTAACTTAAATTAGGTTAGTTAATTAGATTGTATAAAAATACGCAATTATTTATTTGGACTAACAAGTGCATTATATCTATTTTTTGAAATAGTGTTTTTAAAGTAACTTTAGCACTCAATTAATTTAAAGTATTACTAAAACCAAACAAAAAGAAACATAGATAATGGTGATGTATGCGCGTGTGCGTAGAAAAAGATTTTTTTTTTATATGAGAGGGGGCAAACGGTCAAGTGGCTCACGGGATTGGGAGAGGTGAGGCAACGGCCCACAACAGGTGTGTCAAGAAATGCGGTGCCGGCCTTTAAGGTAGGAGTATGCTTTTTTCTTGAAGGTCCCCAAGTCGTATCTGTTCGGGAATATCGCTGCCGGTAGTTGATTCCACAAAGTGGCTGTGCGAGGCAAGAAATTTCGAACAAAACGCGCGGTTGTGGAATGCCAGACGTCTACGTGATGCGGATGGTACACTGCACGTAATGTCCGGTGGTGGAATTCGGCCGCTGTAATCAACCCGAACAGATAAATATATTAAAATTGCGAAATCAGTTATGACTAAATAATATGCCGACGTACCTGAGATTCCTAGGTGCGATGGTCTGCAGCTTGGGCCCCCGCTATTCCTCTAGGAACTCCTGGTGCTAAAGTGCGTGTTACTTCCTATCGGCGTGTGTAGGAGAGAACTTAACGATTAGGTCGTCGATCACTGATGAAGAATTTGCGTAATTATATACATTACGTTCTTCGATTTGCGTGCGATCTATGTTGCTCGGTGACGATTTGGTTATAAATAGGCGGCGAAATAGACAACTGTCATTATGAAAATTTATTGAATTAGGCGTAACTTTGCGGAAATCCATAATTATACAAATGATTTAAGTTTTCTTTAGTGTTAGTTCCGCCAATATTTGTTTTTAAAACAATTCACACGTGTTTCGCCTCTACACGATGCATCCTCAGGACGTGTTGTCTCGCCAAAATCTGGCACGAGACTGATCATATGACTATCAGTCGAAAGAAAACTTAAATCATTTGTATGACTGTCATTATGTTAACCTCGCAGACGCATGCCTGATGTGTATTGTATTTAGCTTTCTACATGAAATCGTCGGATATAAATTGGCCTTAACCAAATAACAATAAAAATTATAATTGCGGCGCATCCAGGTGATATTGATCTTATTTGAATAAATCTCTGATTTACGGTTAAAAACCAAGGAGTATGGAAAAATAGCCAGTGGGAACAAAATGTTTCCTCTTACGAAATTGTTGACAGATAGCCATCACAACTTTGTGATTCATATAAAATCTGTTAATATGATTAAACAGATCAAACCAATTAATTTAAATATTACAAAATTCAATCTTACTCTATCATTTGGTGTTGGGGCTAGTGCTTTGGCTGCCCAAGACAGCAAACGTTGCAAATATGTCGATCTCAGTGAGTCTTACATCTTTGTGCCGTTTGGTGTCGAGACACTTGGCCCGTGGGCCCAGAGGCTAGGAGAATGCACAAAATACTATCTTCGCGCCTCAAAAAGGCTACTGGAAATCCAAGCGCTGGCAACTATTTCGGTCAACGGATCAGCCTAGCTATCAAACGCGGAAATGCTGCCAGTATTTTAGAACACGTCCCCGTAACGATAGTTTTATTTAATGTAATCTTACACATACATACATATAATCACGCCTCTTTCCCGTAGGGGGAGGCAGAGACCACTTCTTTCCACTTGATACGATCCTTACATACTTGTTTCGCTTCGTCCACTATCATTATTCCTATCATACATGCTCTTCGGTTTAGGGTACTCTTGACCTGGCCTTTTTTCAGACGTCCCTGTTTTGAAACGTCCGCCTAGGTCTACTTCTTCCAACACTTTCATTCACACTGGCCTTATACACTTTCTTCGTCAATCGTTCTTCATTCATTCTCTCGACATGGCCAAACCATCTCACCAATAATGAGTAATACATCTCAGCAATAATCTAATCATCTCAGTAATCTTAGTATCGTAAATATAGTTACAAGATGTTTTGTTGAAAATAAATCTAAATAATAAATGAGCGATGATATATAATATAATACAAAAACTTTCACATACGAGTCATCAAGGCTAAAATTTACAAATTAACGAGAGCCGAACGGAACTACTTTCACTGATGTCGTATCGTTCATAAGGAAGTTATTATGAGTTTTAAGTTGTTTTTCCTTGAGTGAATCAAAATTCAGCAGAGTTTAAAATGAATCATTACTAAAAGAAGTGATGAGAAAGTTCATGGTCACTCTGAGGGCAATGCTCGGAGTTTCCCTGCGGTATCGAATGCGAGAACGAACGAGAACGAATCGAATGAGGAGATCCGTATGAGAACCAAATCAGGTAGGCGATGGGGCAGAAAAGTTCTCGAATGGCACCACGTACCGGAAGACGCAGTATTTATAGGCCCCTCACAATATGGACCGACGATCTGGTCAAGATAGCCGGAATACGTTGGATGAGGGCATTGAAGGACCGATCGTCCTGGAGATCTTCGGGGGAGGCCTTTATCCAGCATTGGACGGCTTCTGGCTGAAAATGAATACCAGTGCTCTTTGCAGAGGATGGCAGCTGAGTCACCATAGCTTTTTCTTGTAGCTAGTGAAAGTACTGGACTTAGGAGATGACGGGTTGTATCACATTAGCTGTTATAGTTAAGCTTTAGTTAAATTTGTCGTTATCCAAGTGTTTAGAGTTTTCTTTAGTGTTAATTAAGTTACAATGGGACCTCAAATAAAAAAAAAATTTCAAAATCGGTTCACCCAGTCGAAAGTTTTGAGGTAACAAACATAAAAAAAAAACATACCGACGAATTGAGAACCTCCTCCTTTTTTGAATATCAAAATATAACATTTTAACATTTTTTGTTAAATATATAAAATCTCACTTGATTAAATAAAATTGTTTATTATAAAGGCATTCTTTTATTTTTGGTAGAGAAAATGCCAACTTTGCTCAAAAGATGAAGTTATATCGTTAGCGTTTCCGAGAAAAAAAAAAATAGCAATAAATCTAACAATGCTCCTCAGTAATACGTGAGTGCTTATTTGGTAGGAAGGCTTTATTTAATGTAATATATTAATGTATCTGTTAATTATTCCTAAAGTTAATTATTATTAAGTTTTTCTTCAATCGCGCGTAAATATTAGACGCACACACATTTTTTTTGTGTGCTATTTACTCAACATAATAACCGCCATTATACAACGTCATAATGTCATATAGACAATGATTTGTCGACAGATCAGCCTACTAGTGCTTTTAATGTTATTTATTAACTTCCAGCCAGGGCCGGATTTAAACTTAATGCCGCCCCTGGGCACCGGAAAAAAATCCGCCCTAATACTGTAATTTTACTTAAACTTATAGTTTATATATTTTAAATTTCAATTGAATTTATTGAATTATCAATTAAACCAAAAATTATTAATTAACTGAATTAATCAAATATATTGGGCAATTTTGATAAGACTAAAAATTTTTACCCTCATAATTTTGTCGCCCTTACAACTTACAACTGCCCCTAGTGTAAATCCACCGCTGCTTCCAGCTAAGATAATTGAAAATCTTCGAAAATTCGGGAAGTGTTTCCCGTGTTTCGAAATTTGAGTTTTCATCAGATCTCGACGTTTTAAGGTCCTAGGAAGCTTCCCTGACTATTTGCGCGATGGTGTTCGAACGTTTGTGTGTATGTGTGTATGTTCGACCAATCTCATCACAGTTTGCGCCATTCGAAAGGGCTTGACCAAACTTAGATTTTGAATACAATTCGGACCGATTCCGACCGGTAGATTTAAAGGAATCTCAAAAAACGAAAGACAACCTAGACGAGACGTATAAAATTATAAAAGATGTTTGGTAATAAGAGATAGCACAAATCTGTCAAGAGGAGGTAAACCCTTTGATGGACGTTTTATAACTGTCCTATAATTATTAGAAAATACTATTTAAAATGGCGATAAGAATGCTAGGCTAAGCTTCATAAGATACATAATAGCTTTAAGGGTAAATGTAAACACTTTTATAATAAAGTACCAGCAACTGTTCAGGCATTATCTTTAAATAAATTTTAATGTTTTATGAAAAAATGGCTCCGTCGTAAATCCTATTACTCCACAGCTGAATATCTAAGTGATCGGTCAGCCTGGGACTAGATTATGACTATTTTTAGCAATAGCAATGAAAGTCCAACAATATATATTTTTATTAAAAAGAGCGCAAAAAAATAATGCTGGAAGAGTTTCATGCGCCCCTTCTTCTCTCTCAGAGCGCCATTTGTTTCCGAAGCGGTAGAAGTATCTAGTATATTAGAAATGACATCAAAAAGAGTTCTAAAGGAATCAATTTTAAGAAAATAAATGCTTTTTATGATGTTTTCCTCTACTGTCACTAGATGGCGCTCTTTAGTCATACAAATCGTAGTTACTTTAACTTTCACGAGATCGAATAGGTAAAGAATCTCACATTTGACACTTAGAAGCTCAATTAGAAACAGGGAGTTATAAATTCAACATAGCCTATAAGGGCTGGTGCCGGCCATGCAGGTAAGTGTAAAATAATTACACAGATTATGTTTTTAAAAATAATAAAAAAATTATTGGGATTTCAACTGGATACGAACTAGATGGCGCTGTGTGCGTATATATATGCAAACAGCAACGCGCTATTAATATTTTTTCTGTATTTTCTAGGTAGGCGTTGACTCATAGTATTTATTCATAACTTAAGTACACATGTAATAGTTTGTTGATTACTTTTTGAAGAGGAGCCCGTTGGTTTCCTATGTATTTACTTAGTGGCTTTTAGAGTTGAGACTTAGACGTACACTAGGTTTTGAAAAATTTGATAATGCACTTATTAATAGTTTAGGTTTTTATTTCGTCAGTATAAATGTCAAGTCAACATTTCTTTTGCAAATTCGTCAACTGTTTTGAATTAATCTGTTTTAGTGAGGCATTCAATTTCTTCATTAAATGCGAGTTACGGGCGCGAAGACGTTGATTGTATTTATTAGCTTATTATGTTCAACAGGTTTTTTCGTTGAAGAAACACAGTTAATTCGTTGACGAATGTAAAACTGTTTATTAATTATACTTCATTTAATGCGAGTTGCGGGCGAAGACGTTGACTGAATTTATTAGCTTATTACTTTTCAACGGGTTTCTGCGTTGAAGAAAAACAGTTAATTCATTGACGAATGTAAAACTGTTAATAAAAACAGTTAATTGATTTAACGACCACCTCTATAGCTATTGTACTGGGGCGTATATTGTTCGTTGTTTGGTGTTACTTGTTAGCGCCATCTATACGTATTACATAGTAGGTACTTTATCTTGTGGTAACTTCGAATTTCAAAAGTTCTGTTTTGGTAAAGTTTGATGTAATAAAAATAATCATTATACTTTCGTATTCATTATGTTTCCATACTACCTACTAAAAATAATTCAGGAATAAAGTAGAAATAAACATCATAGAAATATATTATTCAGTAGGTACTATCAAATTACCAATATAGGATTTTTTCTTACGAAAAGGTGATCAGTATTTTCTTGCTCGTAGGCACAATATAACTGTGAATAAACACGAATACGAAAAATGATATCAGAAACAAAAAATTTAGGTAGGTAGGTACCTAGATAAATGTACATAATGGAATAAAAACGGTCTCCCATTTGAAATTTACTTCAACATCTTAATTACTAATCTATCTTATCTAAACAATAGTATGTTAAATAAATGTATGAAAGTGATGTATCTATTATTTACGAATATGTCTGAAAGAAAATATAAGTAAACAGGGTTTTTCTTATCCAAAATTTAAAAGAAGACTTGAGCCATAACTATTTTATTACCTTTAAATAAAACACTTTTAAACGATTAAAACGCGTGTAATTGTAACGGTTTTACATTAGATGTTTGCGTAAAAGTTACATTTTTATTTTAGTCTTAGTTACTCCGATCTGACAAAGGAAACGCGACGGTGGTTATTGATACGTCAGAATATGAGAAAAAAATGTCGGATATAATCAGGAGTGATGAAATCTACCAAAAAGTTGAAAACGACCCCACAACAAAGGTAATGAAAAAAACGGCGGACCTGATAAACAAACACGCAAAAACATTCAATTTTGATATAAAATCTTTAACCACCACATGTGCTAAACCCCCAAAAATGTATGGTTTGCCTAAATTTACCAGTGGGTGGCTCCTTTGCACACGCAGCTGGCTAGATTATGGGTACCACAACGGCGCCTATTTCTGCCGTGAAGCAGTAATGTGTAAGCATTACTGTTTGTTTCGGTCTGAAGGGCGCCGTATCTAGTGAAATTACTGGGCAAATGAGGCTTAACATCTTATGTCTCAAGGTGACGAGCGCAATTGTAGTGCCGCTCAGAATTTTTGAGTTTTTTGAGAATCCTGAGCGGCACTGCATTGTAATGGGCATGGCGTATCAATTACCATCAGCTGAACGTCATGCTCGCCTCAAATCCATTATTATCATAAAAAAAAGCCATAAAACAAACAATCCATTAAGACCAATAGTTAGCCAAATTGACTCACCCACTTACAAACTAGCCCAACACATTGCTAAAGTACTGACACCTCTTAAAGGAAACACCAGTACTCATGTGAAGGACTCTTACCATTTTGATAAAACTTTGAGAGATTTCAAATTATCCAGCAACGAAAGTATGGTAAGCGTTGATGTTGAGTCACTTTTCACTAATCTCCCTTTACTAGAATGTACCAATATAATAAAAAAAAAATTGCAAAACATAATATGCCTCTTGAATATGCAGATATTGTACACCATTGCTTATCATCTGGGTACCTAATGTGGAACAGTGAATTCTATGTACAGGTAGACGGAGTGGCTATGGGTTCTCCAGGATCACCCGTTGTAGCCGATATTTTTATGGAACACTTCGAGGTAAGAGCATTAGCCACGGCTCCTATCAAACCAAAGAGTTTATAAACGCTATGTAGATGATACCATTTAGTGTTACCCACGGATAAAATATTTGCAATTCTAGAACATATTAATTCAATTCATTCAAATATTAAATTCACATTTGAAAAAGAAAGCAACAACCGACTGCCTTTTTTGGATATTTTTCTTATGCGCAAAGCAGACGGTTCAATAAGCCACACTATTTACAGAAAAGCAACCCACACAGATAGGTACCTAAACGGTGAATCGCATCACCACCCATCACAACTTCTTTCTGTCGGTAAATGTTTGTTTCAGAGAGCCCACCGCCTATGTGATGCTGACCATCTCAATGAGGAGTTACATCATATCCAGAAAGTACTCCATGAGAACAAACTGCGGCCTCCTCGTCAGCATCGGAACAGAGTTAAGGTGCAAAAAGTGCCACGTCAACCAGCCTACCTGCCTACGGTATTACAGACAGCATTAGCAGGATCCTAAAACGTGCTTCAGTTAATACTATTTTCAAGCTACACAAGAAGATCCAGCAATTCTTGAGACCAGTAAAGTATAATATTCCACTGCAAGATGCAGGTGTCTATAAACTGAACTGCGACTGTGGCCTGTCTTACATTGGACAAACCAAACGTAATATCTCAAGTCGACTTAAAGAACACATTGCGGATATCAAACACAGACGTCACTCTAAGTCAGCTGTATGTGAACACATAACAGACCGTCCTAACCACTACATCCGGTTCGACCAACCAAAAGCTTTGGTAAAAGAGAATAGATTTCTCCCAAGACTGGTACGTGAAGCCATCGAAATTAAAAAACACCCATATTTCAATAGAGAAGATGGTCTTAAATTATCTAATATCTGAGATCCAATAATCTCTAAATTATAACCCATTACTACACATACCAAAAAAGAAGAGGACACTGTCAGTAAATTTTGCCAAAAACCATCTGTGTACAGCAAATACCACCTCCGAGGAAATAAATGGCGCTAAACTTCATAATGACAACTATGACAAAAATAGAATAATATATAAAAGAATTCGGCGGCAGGAATCAGGTTAAACAGCTCTTCGGAACACTCCCCGTGATAAATGCGGTAGAAGACACACAATGAAGTGACGTCTCTGCGCAACGCCAAGTGATCCAGCCGTTCACAGAGCACTGGGTCCCCGACCTAATCATTTGTCCAGTAACAGCTATTACTTAAATATCTGTTGTTGCTAAAATACTAAGTAGTTGTTATTAAATACTTGTTCAGTAACAGTTGTTACTCAAATATCAGTCGTTACTAAAATACTAGTTATTATCAAATACTTGTTCAGTAACAGTTGTTACTCGAATAACAGTTGTTACTAAAATACTAGTTGTTACAAAATACTCCAAATTATTGTCACTGTTATTTTTGATATCTTGTCACAGTGACGACCGGTGATATTTTAATACCTGTTACAAATACCTGTGACGATAAATACGTCTCACCCCTAGTGGCTTTACTTTCATAATAAGTAATCAGCGGCGGTTATGAATGAATACTATCATCGATATGTATTGAATTACTATTACTATTTAGTAATATTTATAATCGAAAAATAAGAAAGAAACTTAGTTTCATAATCGAATGAAGTTACTAATTAGTATTACTAATCCTGTTGCAATAACTAGAGATCGAGAGACTAGGAAGTCCAGAGTCGCTGACGGCTGTTTTACTTGAAACTGGATTTGTGATTTTTAGAAAATAATTAAAATGATTAGTATTATTAAATATTACCTTTATGGTATTTTTAATAATAAAGACAATTTGTACTTATTAAATTATTTAGTTGTGTACCTACTTAGGTTGGATTTAGATCCATCACCCGACCGTTGACCCGACTAACCATCGTGTTTGCTTGCTTGGATCTGAGTCGATTCGCAGACACAATTTTAATCAGTAACCACAAATTTTTATAATCGAGACATTTTTATGATCGAACGATTTCATTGGTATAATATCTCGAGACATTTTTATAATCGAATGATTTCATTAGTATCTCATAATCGCCCACCGCTAATAATAATTTATTCTGCAGCAGAATTTCTGCTGAGTGCTGGCAAAGAATATGTAATATACAAGTAAAATAAATAAAGAGGAACTCTTGCAGCCATACGATAAGGTGTAATTCAGATTGTACGGCGCTATTAGTTCCTACTTTTTTAAGTAATAATATTGCTTTAAAATAACGATTACATACCTATTTATATTTTAGAAAAAACTGAGCTATTTTTATGAGGTGACTATATTTACCAGTGGGAGGCTCCTTTGCACAGGATGCCGGGATGACGAGATGAATCACAGGAGCGTTGCCGGCCTTTAAGAAAGGTTTCCCAGTGTGAGGCACAGGATGCCGGCTAGATTATGGGTACAACAACGGCCGTGAAGCAGTAATGTGTTTCGGTCTGAAGGGCGCCGTAGCTAGTGAAATTACTGGGACTAGTCACCTTGAGACATAGATGTTAAATCTTATGTCTCAAGATGACTAGTCCCATATGTCGGATGATCCTAGTGCTTGCGCCGTTGCAGTAGCCGATGTGATACTGCAGGGCATGGATATTTTTATACCAAGCTCTGTTGTACCGATCAGTGGCAGATCACAGCCCTGTTTCGATGTGTCAGTTAAAGCAGCATCTGACTGCAAAAAACAGGCGAATCGAACTTGGCTTGCGGCGCTGGGCTCAAAGGATCCGAACTGCAAGGACTGAAGAGGAAATATAACTGTGCCTCCAGATTTTTAAGCGGCAAATCGCCCGTGCGAAATCGAAGCACGTCGTCAAATTTAGCGAGCAGCTTTCCAGTTACCCGACCGGAATACGCAAGTTCTGGTCGTTGTCGAAAGCTGCTCTTGGTAACTTCAACCAGCCGTCCATGCCGCCGTTGCACATGGCCCATACGGCAAAAGAGAAAGCCGATCTCCTGTGCACTCTTTTTGCCTCCAACTCAACTCTTGACGACAACGGAAAGATACCGCCGACCATCCCGCGGTGTCAGAGCTCCATGCTTGAAGTACAGTTCAGACAGGAAACTGTTCGGCGATTTGGATGGCATTTCTACAATCGTGCTTAGAACGTGTGCCCCTGAGTTGACGCTGGTGCTAACGCGTTTATTCCGGCATTTCTATTCAAAACGCGTAGTCCCTGACTCATGGAAGTCAGCCCTTGTTCATCCGATCCAAAAAAGGAGACAGTTCGGATCCGGAAAACTACATGCCTATTTCTATTACCTCCTTACTCTCCAAAATCATGGAGAGCATAATTAACCGCCAGCTCTTGCTATACCTTGAAGGTCACCAGTTGATCAACGACCGGCAGTACGGCTTTCGCCATGGTCAGTGGCAGTTAGCCTGGATATAGCGAAGGCCTTTGATTGTGCATGGCACAAGGCGTTCCTTGCAAAACTTCCATCATTTGGGTTTCCCGAGAGCTTAAGCAAGTGGACCTCCAGCTTCCTCACTGGGCGCAGCATACAGGTAGTTGTCGACGGTTATTGATCAAATCCTAAGCCCGTGAACGCTGGAGTGCCCAAAGGCTGTGTGCTATCTCCCACGCTGTTCCTTCTGCATATCAATTATATGTTGCACACCTCCCACATACATTGCTATGCAGACGATAGCACTGGTGATGCCGTATACACGGGCCATGCAGGTCTCTCTTGGGGAATCGTCGACCAGTGCCGGGAGAAACTTGTGTCTTCTATCGAGTCCTCTCTCGAGAAGGTCGCGGAATGGGGTAAGTTGAACCTTGTCCAATTTAACCGCCAGAAGACTCAAGTTTGCGCGTTTACCACTAAAATAACCCCATTTGCCGTATCACCGCTCTTCGACAACACTTCCCTGAAAGCCTCGCCTATTATCGGAATACTGGGTCTCGAAATCTCAAGCGATTGCCAATTCCGTGGCCATCTGGAGAGCAAATCCAAATTGGCTTCGAAAAAGCTGGGCGTCATTAATAGAGCACGGCAATACTTCAAGCCGGCCCACATTCTAGCGCTCTACAAAGCGCAGGTCCGGCCACACATGGAGTATTGTTGTCATCTCTGGTCTGGCGCACCCCAGTATCAGCTCGATCCATTTGACCGCGTGCAACGCAGAGCAGCTCGAATTGTCGGGGACCTAGTTCTCTGTGAACGGCTTAACCTGATCCCTGCCGCCGAATTCCACCTTCGCATGACACGCCACAAGTTAGGATATCATCCCCACCATCTGGATGTGTGGCGGTCCTCCACAGTGCGGTTTTCAAGGAGCTTTCTTCCTCGTACTACAAAGCTGTGGAATGATCTTCCATTTGCGGTGTTTCCGGGACGATACGACATACCTTCAAAAGAGCGTGTACACCTTCCTTAAGAGCCGGCAACGCTCTTGTGATTCCTCTGGTTTTGCAAGAGAATGTAGGCGGCGGTGATCACTTAACACCAGGTTGCCCGTACGCTCTTTAGTCCTCCTTTTCCAAAAAAAAAGATTACCCTCTAGAAAATTGTGATGATGATTTTAAATGAAAGAAAGTGTTTTCATTTTTACGTCAATTTTTCAAAGATTTTATATTATTCTGCGATTCAGGACGGAAATCAGGCCAGCCGTTCTCCAGATATAAGTGTTCAAACAACTATATTGTGTAATGTATGTTAATGTGTACTAAGAATTTTTGTGATGTTTTCACCAATAGGTATTGTAAACGCTATAGTTTGTAAGGATAGACAGGTACGGATGTATGTATATGATGGTTGACAGTAATACAAAAGTTAGTTACTGCAATATATTCCTATGTCCTCCTAAATTATGTTAAACGATTTATTTCAGCCAGCATAAACATGCAGATTTTGCGATTTAAAAATGCGTGAGCAAGTCACGTAGAGTTGGCCGTAGGAAAAACATGGCTTGCCCAAATGTATGCCTACTTCTTTTAAGGTTTAACCCTGCGATTTGTTGATAGTCATTGAAAATTCAAATATAAGGCAGGCGTTTAAAATGAATAACCGGTCACTCGCAAGCCCGTCACACTGCCTCACACCTGACCGCACCACAATATCATACGTATGGTATTAGTAGATACTTCTTTGGAAAGCCAGAAAGTAGGACTGAGATTTTACAAGTGCATATATCCAGACATCCATACATACTTACAAACTTTCGTATTTATAATATTAGTAAATACTTCTTTTGAAAACCAGAAGGTAGGACTGAAAGTTTCACAGGGTTGTGAGATTAAGCTTAGTGTGTATCGATGTACCTATTTATTATGTCTGACCTAAATGACTTGTCGTTCTCACTCGCCTCAGGTGGAAATGACATCCGTCACATATAATTGATTTAGGGTATGTTCCGATATGCACTGCGACCACTGTACAGTGTGAAGTCAATTTAGTATACTGTGAAGCCGTTCCTTTATAGCCAGTTATATTGGTTACTATTTAAAACGGAACGCTATCCCGTATTCTGCCAACCGCATTTTTTGACGCAGCATTCAAATGAGTGTAATATAGTTTTTTAGTTCAATATAAAAAACTGTTATTGGAGTACTGTCAAATTAAATATATTTGGGATTAAACTGTAGGTATTGCTTATAAAACGTTCTATTCTATTATTCCTACTATGGCTCCTGTGAAAGGTATACCACAAGTTTGCCAATGTCACGTTAAGGTATACCACCAAGCTTAGAGTATTCTTTTACTAATTTTAATGGTAGTGATGGGTGCTTAAGATTGAGACAAGTTTTATTTTCTTATACCTGAAACAAATATACATGCTGTTAGGACTATAAAGGACATACACAAATATAATTACTTAAATTATTTGATATAAGTACTTAGTGCTATTTACAACTTAATGTTATTTATTTTAATATATTTACACAAAATATACACAAAAGGAGTGAAAACTAGGGAGAGGAGACATTTAAAGGAAGTTGAGCGGGGAATTTCAGGAGGTATAAAATTGTACAAAGAAGGTTGCGTTAAAGGGCAATTGAAGAATAAATGATCCACGTTTCCCTCATCTAGACCACATTCACACAAGGAATTGTCCTTAATTCTTAGTTTAGCCAAAAATACTGGGGTACAACCATGATTGAAACGTAAACGACAATTAGTTAAAATCACTGACTTGTTGGGAATTTTAAATTTGGAGAACCAAGGTTTCTGAGGAATTACGGGTTGTAGATCTCCATAAAATTTGCCTTTAGAGTTTTTGGAAACTTGCCAAATGTTGGACCAACTCTCATGCATCTTGGGTTTCAGGATGGTGCGCAAATCATGGGAGAAAATTTTTGAATATTGGAGGAGACCTGTTGCAATAGCTATCTTCGCACAGGCATCTGCATTTTCGTGACCAAGAATGCCTGAATGACCTAGAATCCATGCTAAAACAATGTTAATATTGAGGTCATAGCATTCTTTCAAAGATTCCCTTATTTTAAATATAACTGGAAAATTACTTTTAGACCTAAATGGATTTGACAGTATCAAAGTACTGCGAGTACCTGACCTCGAAAATGCCAGTGCTCACAGTAGAATATAGCGGTGATTTATGACGTCATACATTTCCCTAGGGTACTGCGGCAGTATACAGAATTTTTCTACAGTGATAGCTCTGTGCAGTGCTCGCAGTGCATATCGGAACATAACCTTAATATGAATGACACGATGCTGGGCTTTGTTTTTGTAATGTTTAACTTTCCTGCGGAAACCCCTAATTTTTATGGGATTATTAAATTTTATAATACTCACACATTGTTTTACCGGCAATATAAGATATCAACTTGACGAATAATACAAAATTAGGTACATTATGTTGTTGTGTACAAAGCTATACAAGAAAATATAGTTTTTTGGGTAGGGCGATTCTAATAATATTTTATATATAGAATTTGCCATGTAACATTATGTGGTATTCTGTTAAAGAACAGTGTCTCAGACATACACATGAATTTGGTTTTATCAGATTAATCATCATTCATCAATCGTTATTCAGATTCTGAAACAGTAAGCTTATTGCCAACATTAAAACACCCAATGTCCTAATACCCATTACATCATCCAAAAGATTGATATAATGTTGTATCTATTGAATTTCATAACAACACTCCTTTGTTTTTTTTTTCGATCCCTTCATGCGCAAAGAGTTTCAACAGACAGACAAAAGACAAAAAAACAGACTTCAATAACTTTGTATCACGGACTAGTAAAAAAGCCCTTTAAAGCTTAATAAATAAAGGCTTTTTAACTAGTCCGTGATTACATACAAAACTTGAATCGAGCAATAAGAATGTGTCTGTCTGTCTGTTGAAACTCTTTGCGCATGAAGGGATCCAAAAGAAAAACAAAGGAGTGTTGTTATGAAATTCAATAGATACAACATTTCATCAATCGTTTGGATGATGTAATGGGTATTAGGACATTGGGTGTTTTAATGTTGGCAATAAGCTTACTGTTTTAGAATCTGAATAATGATTGATGAATGATGAATAATCTGATAAAATACAAAACTCATTTGTATGTCTCAGTGTACAGTTCTTTAATAGAATACCACATAATGTTACATGTCAAATTCTATATAATATAAAATATTATTAGAATCACCTTACCCAAAAAGCCTAATTCCTATACGAAGAATGTAAAGAGGATAAAGAATTATGGAAAATAGATGCTCCTGGACTAACTAATAATAATTCTTCATATTAGGTAGTTGCAGGGATGTCCTTTAGGGTCTACGTTTTTCCGATTTTTTGTATTCAATGTTATTCAGTCAGAGTTCAGCATGGGCCAAGTCTTTGTTCTCGAGGAAGGTTTTTGGTATAAAATCTGTAAAATTTTTGTATACATTAACGATATTTGTTGGAGGTTTCAGAAAAAATAAGCCGTCTGGGAGCTTTCAACGAAAACGCTGTCTAATCCCTTTGCCCTACTTAACAAAACAGTGTATCGTGGAATTGTGTATCTTAAATAGTTCAACTGGAAAGTCCACTATGGTATATGTCTATTTCTTAAAGATAAGACTATATCCATGGTAATACTTTAAAAAGTCGTCAATTATAAAGAGGTAATGTAAAAGCTTTTTACATAAATACGACATTACATCACTTTAATTTTATTAAATGTACTACAAATTATGAAATCATTCAGAAATACGTTACTACACCGATGTCCGATGGCTGAGACTACATTATTTCCAAATACCAAAGAGTATTTAACCACTACGTTCTGCGAATACTAAAATCATTTCGTTTGTTTGTAACCGACTCATTTGGGCGCGATTTTGACCCACTTTAAACGGCCAGATTTCGTTCAAACTTTGTAGATATATCGAGGACCGATGACAATACAATTATTACAATTTTCAATTTGCAAAATAAGAGTTTTGTTAATTTATACGATTTTTTCATCTATCGTCAAAAAGGCAGGAATTGATGTTAATTTTAAATTCCAACCATTATCTTTTCAACCAAAGCGTGTCTTGTAGTTTTTTAAACTATATTTATTAGTATTGGCTTACAGTATATTCACAATTTGCTTGCACGTGGTATTATCTCTGATACTTTAAATGATAACCTGAGATCTAAAAGGGAGGAGGTATCACCATCAGGTGAACATCTTGGTAATCTCAGCACTTTGCGAGGATAACCTATACCTACCATAACTTATAAAATACCTTATAATAAATTCGTTATCCTTACCATTGTATTATTCAATACTAGTAACTCTTCTCCTTCGGTAGGGAATATGACCTCTAGGCATGCAAGTAAGACAGCAAAAAAAAATACGGGTTGCACTCCGGGAGTCCTGGCAGAAGTGAAAACTTGAACATTAACGTTGTGCATTTTTGAATATTTTGGAGTTGTTAGGGAATAAATCGCACGAATTTCTTTAATTATCAATATAAAAGTACATGCATTTATGTGTTTAATACAATATTCATTAATTGCGCTATCGTACACAAAAATTACAATTTATATTATACATAAAAAATTTAACACTTCAGTACTATTACAATTATTTTACATTAAAAAGTTTATCATCTTTCATCCATAATTTCAACGACTTTCTTACGAATTTTCGATCAGGTCACGTGTCCTGATGCGAGTTTTACATTTTATAGCCGTCCCAAGAAAAGTGCTGAACGCCGCTAAAGAAGTTTACACTTCATCAATTTAAAAATGGCTAATATATTTAACAAACAAAAGAAAATCTTCATCACCGACAGCAACAAAATAGGTGTCTCACCATGAAACACTTATCAAAACAAAAGCTAAGAATTGTACAAAAAAGAAAAACAAAAATGCGACTTTGGCACTGTAAAATATAAAGTTCAAGCAATTCCCGTACGAACTGTCACAAACAATAAAATAAAGAACCGAACAAAGTTACTGAAATTAGCTCGCTGTGGGGAGTTGTTCCTAATGCCAGAAGTTTTAAAATGGATTGTTTTTATTGTTTGATGCTAAGCATGGCTATTTGTAACATCCGGTTACACATTAGTTGAATTTTTTTACACTAAACTAAAAATTTCTGTTTTATCTTTTTTAAGTTAAAAATGTTACTAATGTATAATCTTAGTTTCTAAGAATTAAAGTCTATAAAATTTTCAACAAAACGTTTTTAATCTTAAATCTCTACCTTCTATAGTTAAGAAAAAAAAAATTAAAAGTGTGATACCTACTTACTTTTGCAGGCCAGTGTAGTAAAACATAACCGTACTATTTTTATCGGAAAAATCCTCGAATGGCGACTACGTAATCCGGTACGGAAGACGCAGTATAGTAGGGCCCCCAACAACAGATGGACTGACGATCTGGTCATCATCATCATCATCAGCTGGAAGACGTCTACTGCAGGACAAAGTCCTTCTCGAAAGATTTCCACGGCGATCGGTCCTGCGCTGCCCTTATCCAACGTATTCCGGCGATCTTGACCAAATCGTCGGTCCATCTTGTGGGGGGTCTATCAAAACTGCGTCTTCCGTTACGTGGTCGCCATTCGAGGACTTTACTGCTCCAACAACCATCTGTCCGTCGAACTATGTGCCCTGCCCACTCCCATTTGAGAACTTTACTGCTCCAACGGCCATATTTTCGGCAAGCTATGTGCCATGCCCATTGCCACTTCAGTTTCGCAATCATTTGGGCTATGTCGGTAACTGTGGTTCTCTTACGGATCTCCTCATTTCTGATGTGATCTCGCAGGGAAACTCCAAGCATAGCCCTCTCCATTGCAGTCTGAGTGACCCTGAGCTTTCTTATAAGGCCCATAGTTAGCGACCACGTCCGCGTACCGTAAGTCATCACTGGCAACACACACTGGTTGAAAATCTTCGTCTTCATACACTGTGGTATTATCTGGTACGATCTGGTCAAGATCGCTGAAATACATTGGATGAGCGCAGGACCGTTCGTCGTGGAGATCTTTGGGGGAGGCCTTTGTCCAGCAGTGGACGTTTATTGGTAAATTTTATCGAAGCCCCAGCCCGAAGTAGGCAGACATACATAACTAACGGGATTTTGAAATTTTTCATGCTCTAAACATTAATGAAGTTCACACGACAGCTAACAAACTAGAAATATGTCCAAGAGACACCACGTTAGCGACAAGATCATAAACTATGTAAATATATTAAGTGTGCTTGCTAATGCTAACAGATTTCTCTTGAGGAAGGCCTTTTGTGTCACTTTCCAAATAATTCCTCATTTGTGACGTCTTTTACGAGTCTATCGACCATTCTATTTATATACTTTTTTATAAGACTCTTTTGCTAAAATGGTTTGCATAACAAAAATGTCTGGTTCTTATCATCATGAGAGAATTTTTCCTTTAAACGCATGTAGACCTGTAAAAAATAATACTAATGAGATTAAAACTGTGTACGTGATGGTTTTTATAAGTAATATTTGGATGAATGGTAAATAAATCAAATCAAAATCACGTTATTCATGTAGGTCACGGAAATGACACTTATGAATGTCAAAAAAATATTTTTCTTATTGGATCTACCACTACTTTGTAAAGGGTTGAGCTAATGAGAAAAAGTAGCAAGAAACTCATTGCCACTCTTTTATATAAAGATTTACATTTCCATCGATTTACAAATCATTTCGATTACAATATAATATGTAAAATGATGCAACAAACATACACAAACGTGAAATAAGCTTATTATATACAATAATAATTATACTAAATCAATCTGGTTGATCCAGAGATAAGCGCCTTCAAACAAACAAACAAAAAAAAAGTCTTCAACTTGATAATTTTAACCGCAACTTCGTGCGCTATAACATAGTCACTTTGCAAATATTAAACATGCAAACTGCAGTGGTTAAATACATTTTACGTTTAAATACGTTTTTTTCCACAATTTGATTGGACTTCCTTGCTAACTTTCTTTCTCCTATTTCATCCCCATCAAGGACAAAGTTTCAAAAACGCTGGAACGAATATTTATTAACTTTCTATTAAGACTAAATACAAAGTTTCATGATTTTATCTCTGAACATGACGAATTCCCATGCAAATATTGATCCCTTATTTCAACCCGTTCCTTATGTTCTTTCTCATTTTCGTCTAGTTTTTTTTGTACCAAATATAATTAAAATCGAATTAAAATTAAGGCATGAAAGCGTGACTTGTTTGGACTCCATACTTACTTTCATCCCCCTTTTTCATCCCTACAGAGGTTAAAATTTCAAAAAGCTAGAACAAATATTTATTTATTTATTTTCGAGTGCCTCAATACAAATTTTCATGGTGTCATCTTTGGTAATGACGAACTTCCACCCCCAATTTCAACCCCGCCGAGTCTTTTATTCGCGATAAGAGGTAGCCTATGTCCTTTCCCAAGCTCTTGTCTATCTCTGTTCTAAATTTCATCAAAATCGGTTCCGTGGGTTGGGTGTGAAAGCGTAACAAACAAACTTACATTCACATTTATAATATTAGTAGTAATAGATATAGGCACGAGGAATGAAAATGTACCGTATCAATCGCTAAACAGACACCATTCTTCGTCAAAAATAGTACCCTTTGTTCACGATTGACGATTGATAAGGCGCGAGTCTCTATTATAGTCACGTGCTACACGCTTGATTTTTATCACTCGATTTTAATCACTCGATATTTATCATTCGATTTTTATCGAGTGATATTCTGGAGCGCAATCCTGTACTATACGTTTGATACGGATCGCATCAGTTCGGTGATAGATTTGATTCACCAAAGACGTTCATTGCGATTATTGCGACGTGTCACAGTATAAAAAGGCTTGTATTCCTATTATATTATATTGGCATTAGCATTAAAAAGGCGTGTGAAGAGAAAGAAATGGTCAAAATATTGACTTCAAGACAGAGATAAATTGACGCACGTTGACTTGTTGAATTAGATTCGTTTATACAAAGAAATTGATGGTTATATATAATAAATTGTTTTAAATATAATTAATCGCTCGTAAGACCTCCGCTGAGGTCGTAGTTTCGTTCAGCGCGTCCTAATCCATCGCTAACATGACAAATATCGACCAAAGACAAGACGCTCGATAATATTCGACGATACTTAATACAGATCGAAGATTTCCGGATTTTTAGAAATCCAGTGATCCGTATCCGCATTTCCCATCGTTAGTTGCCCCAAACTAGGCATAGCCTGTACTATGGGTATAAGACTATGATATATTGAATACAATATACTTACTTAAACATACATAAACACATATAAACATCCATGACTCGGAAACAAACATCCATATTCATCATATAAATGATTGCACCTACCGGGACTCGAACCCGGGACTTCTAGCTTAGTAGTCAGGGTTACTAACCATTCGGCTATATCGTCGTATATTAGATCGATACACTAAAGAAATTAAATTTAAATTAGGTAACATTATGTAAGTTTAT
The DNA here is from genome assembly GCF_905404315.1 of Leptidea sinapis. Classification (NCBI taxonomy): domain Eukaryota; kingdom Metazoa; phylum Arthropoda; class Insecta; order Lepidoptera; family Pieridae; genus Leptidea; species Leptidea sinapis. The sequence goes on from NC_066268.1 coordinate 6,303,317, forward strand.
AAGATTTAGTTTTTATTCCACGTTACTTTTAGTTTCCTACCATTAAAAAGTTTTGCTTTGTTTTATATATAAATACTTATCGTGACGTCACCAAATGGCCCAACGGAAGACCAGCGTTGGACACCAGGAAACATGCTGAGTTGGGACTAATTTTGTAATCGTATATAGTATATATTTCGGTGTTTTTGTTTTTTGCCTGTTTGCTTTTCTTTTTTCTGATACATTATAATACACACTCGATAAATATAGTGGTCCTGAATTGAGATCTAAATATCGCACGTGTAGCATTCGCCTAACAGTCGAGTACTATTCGAATTACGTTAGTAATCGCAAGTCTTCAAGTAAACGATCTTGACCGTTCACTTCCGACATTGCCACGCGATACTCAGCTGTATTTACAATTGTTGCGAATGACGTACAAGTCTATCTAGCGGTTATTGAACTTTTGTAAAAGGCTTGCTTCATGACAAGTTGAAGTGCAAATTTGATGATTTGATGTTATAATTATGTTCCTCACGACTATTTTTGCGAGCGTATTAGTATACCTCATAGACAAACAATATTAAGAGTAAGTGACTGTTATTGGAAAGAAAATTTTGGGGAGTTTGGAGTTTGAGTAAATTGACTGAACAAAGGACATTTTCCATTTTCCCATACATACTAGATCTGAGATTTATTTTCCGCGTAAACTGATGAAATATAGTGAGTCTTACTATATTATTTCTAAAAGACCACCGTAAAAATACTTTTGATTTTTGAGGTTAGAAAGATATCAAGGAATATATATTATACTGTTGAAACTTGGTAAGTAGATGTATTCTTTAAACTACATTAAGTCTTTTACAAAAAATAGAAAAAAAAAAACAATAAATTTTGGGTGTACTTAGAACACATACTTAGAACTGAAACTCTAAAATTTTTTTTCATCAAACCCATACGTGGGGGGTGGGTACCTATGGATAGGTCTCCAAAAATAAACAAAAATCTTATTTGGCTAATTGTAAAATGGAATAATTTTATCAAATTAATGAATTATCATCGGTCCTCGATAAATCTACGTAGTTTGAACGAAACGTGGCCGTTTAAAGTGAGTCAAAATCGGGCCCAAATGAGTCGGTTACAAACACACATACATACAGATGAAGCTTATAAAAAGCGTGTAAAAAATTAGATAGAGACCGCTGACAGAGAGCGGAGACTGCGCAATAGGATTATCTTTAATTATCTTTCAGGTTAACGTAACCCTGAAAATTAGTTTGACAATGGCCTTTCAATTACCAACAAATATAGCTCTATGATGAAAACAAAACACCCACGAACTTTCACGTGGTTGCATCATAAAGAACGATGCACGTACGCTATAGACTGGCCATTGTTCAAAAAAAGCGGCCAAGTGCGATTCGGACTCGCCCATGAAGTGTTCCGTAGCATCAAGTAACATAATATAAAAGTTCTTGTAGTTCGTTGTAACGATTTATGACGTATTAAAAACAACTAGTTACTAGATCTCGTTCAAACCACTTTTAGGTGGTTTATATATGTAGTTTGTATAGTAATGTACAACATATATATATATATATATATATATATGTTTTTAGTTTTATCATTCTTTTATTTTAGAAGTTACATGGGGAGGGGGGGACACATTTTACTACTTTGGAAGTATCTCTCGCGCAAACTATTCAGTTTAGAAAAAAATGATTAATATTTAGAAACCTCAATATTATTTATTAAGACCTATCCATACACGTATGGGTTGGATGATTTTTTTTTTAAAGTTTCAGGTGTGGGAAACCCCCATAATTTATTGTCTATTTTTGTGTGAAAATCTTAATGGGGTTCACAGAATACATCTAGTTACCAAGTTTCAAGAGTATAGTACGTATTTGAGATTGCTAGCTATTGCTGGGTGAGATCGTTAGCTATTGCTGGATGACATTGTTAGCTATTGCTGGTTGAGATTGTAAGCTATAGCTGGTTGAGATTTAAGCTATTTCTGGTTGACATTGTTAGCTATTGCTGGGTGAGATTGTTAGCTATTGCTGGATGACATTGTTAGCTATTGCTGGTTGAGATTGTAAGCTATAGCTGGTTGAGATTTAAGCTATTTCTGGTTGACATTGTTAGCTATTGCTGGGTGAGATTGTTAGCTATTGCTGGATGACATTGTTAGCTATTGCTGGTTGAGATTGTAAGCTATAGCTGGTTGAGATTTAAGCTATTTCTGGTTGACATTGTTAGCTATTGCTGGGTGAGATTGTTAGCTATTGCTGGGTGAGATCGTTAGCTATTGCTGGATGACATTGTTAGCTATTGCTGGTTGAGATTGTAAGCTATAGCTGGTTGAGATTTAAGCTATTTCTGGTTGACATTGTTAGCTATTGCTGGGTGAGATTGTTAGCTATTGCTCGATGACATTGTTAGCTATTGCTGGTTGAGATTTTTACCTATAGCTGGTTGAGATGTTAGCTATTTCTGGTTGACATTGTTAGCTATTGCTGGGTGAGATTATAGCTATTGCTGGGTGAGATTGTTAGCTATTGGTGGATGAAATTGTTAGCTATTGCTGGTTGAGAAATAATCTCAACCAGGCATTACCTAATAAGGTATTGCTGGGTGATATTGTTAGCTATTGCTGGTTGAGATTGTTAGCTATAGCTGGTTGAGATTGTTAGATATTTCTGTTTGACATTGATTGCTATTGCTGGGTGAGATTGTTAGCTATTGCTGGTTGAGATTATTAGCTATAGCGTGTAATATATTTACGTGGTTTCAGAAAAAAGTGGCTGTGACATACGGACGGACAGACAGACAGACATCATAAGGATGGACGAATCCATAAGGGTTCCGTTTTCTGCCATTTGGCTACGGAACCCTAAAAAGTCAGTTACCACGTACCATAAGACATTCATTGACAAACATGCGACCAAATAAAAACCATTTCACTTTCACTTTCGACAAGCTGGGCATACGAAATCGAACGTGACATTGAGCTCAGCATAAGCGTCCATCGTAAAACCACAATCTTATTAATATCTCTATCATTTATCGTGTAAAAATATATCTTGGTTAAAATTGAAAGCTCCAACTAGATACCGCACTACCTAATAACAATAGCTTTTATATTACGGCAACTATAAGATGCTTGTGTACGTGGCATATTGACACTCAATGGCATCTTTTAAATTTTGAAATATACGCTTCGTGTTATTTTCGATGATTCTTCAAAGTTTAACTACGCAACCCGGCATTTTAGTTTCAATTATTAGCAAACTTTAACAGAACATGTGGCACGTCAATTACGCCTTCGGTATCAAGTTGGAGCGCAGCGGAGACCAATCCTTAATCTAAGAGTGTACTTTTACCCCCTTATTCATAATAGTCTGCTAACTTAAAGCATTGCTAATTCTCACTCTGTCTTCTTCTATTGACCTAAGTCAGAATGAGAAAAAACACTCCTAAGCGGCTGTTTAAAGTTAGCGGACCATTATGAATAAGGGGGTTAGTTGGAGATATTATGAAAGGAAAATAATAACTGGACAAAAATCAAGAAATAAGTACAGAAACTTTAAAAGCATTTTTTTTTAATTTCTTGTGTATCTGTCGGTTTGGTTGTATCAAAATACTATTCAAATAAATCTAATTATCGTGATTGATAGTAAAGCTTTTTTGTCAGATATTTTGTGTTTATTTCATGAAAAATGAACCAAAGAAGCTCAGTAATTATAAATATATCTAGGCCTTACTTGCACCTCATCGATTTTATTTTATTTAACGAACCTTTAAAAATTCATATCTCTAAAAATATTAACTTTATCGTGAAAAGTCATCGGACTTTTTGAAGTTATACTTCTTTTGGTACGATGTAGAAAGAGAGTGAATTTTTTTATTTGTATTTTAATAAAGAATATGAAAGAAAAGTGTCCGGTTGAAAAACAACAAATCCTTGCAATTGCTTAAACAATTTCGGGTTGCCTCATGGCAACATGTATTTATATCATCAGTAGGGCAAATTGAAAAGTATTGTATAAAAAAATTGAGATGGAATAGTTTTCGCTACTAATGCGTCGATTTCTCCTGGATTTTACTGTGAAAATGTGTCAACTACTACTGATAAGATTTACATATTTAAATATATTTGAAATAAAATTTTCATCAAAAGCCACCAAGCTTACTCCACTTTAGTTCGTATCAGAAACAGTTACTTTTCAATATTTTCGTAATTTTTAATACTTACTTTAATTTAAAACTATAAACATTTTGGCTGTTGCTTCTCAATATATTTTTGATAATGTTCTATATGTTAATAAGCACATTGTGACAGTCATAATGCTAACACTAGGTACAAACATAAACTTATAATGCCTACTACTCGGATAAGTCGAGTTAGTAAGTCTTTTATTGGGCGATGTATATGCTTCTCCAAGATGATCCCAGAAAATGTACAAAACAAATGTGTTACGAAATTTTAAAAGAATTGTTAAAACACATTTGTGTGGGAAGATTACTATAGCATAAACTAACACCCTCAGGCTCATTAACAATTAATGTTTATTGCACGATATTACATTGTAATCCATATTTTTTATAAAAAAAATGCTCCCTGAATTTGGTTCTTCTCAGAAGTGAGGCTGCCTATTTTATAACGGCGATTTTCAATAACGTATCTCTAGTTACGGATATATTGCTATCACCGTTTAATGACAAGATCTTATCTATACATAGTTATGTCCAATATAGTTGTATTATTAGTTATAGTCCAATGCTATCTGTCGATAGGTTATTGAAATGTAAGTAACCGCTTACTTGTAAAGGATAGATTTGTCTACTTCTAGTAAGTTAAACTAAGGATAGATAGGATATTGAAAACAGCCGTATGCCATTTTGAAGCCTTAGCTAACTATAGTTGGTAGATTAACTACAGTTATCTACTATTAATTACTACTATCTATCAGATTATTTTTATGTAGATGGATAAATGTTAAGTTTTAATCTTAAGTCGTCATCTATTTCTCATATACCCCAACAATTTTAAATATTGTTTTTTTCTTCTTATTACTTTATATGGAAAAACAGCGTTTGCTGGGTCAGCTAGTTTTGAATAGAAATATTTGAATTTGAATTTCAAACAAAACCATTGGTTGCCAAACCGACACGTGTGTTAGTCATCTTGTAAAACATAGCGGTAAAGTGATTGTGAAACGCAGTCAGTGTTACCCGGAACTTTTATGAGGCCATTAATTTACTTGTCTATGGACATTTCCCTACTTGTACATTGTACAAACAGGCCCTTAGAAATCTCATAGCGTCGAGTGCTGTTTGTCGATCGTGGCGCGATAGCACAGTTTTAGGATGGCATTTTTTATGGAAAAGGAGGACAAACGAGCGTACGGGTCACCTGGTGTTAAGTCATCACCGCCGCTCGAATTCTTAGAAGCTTAAAGGTTTACCAGTGGGAGGCTCGTTTACACAGGATGCCGGCTAGATTATGGGTATCACAACGGCGCCCATTTCTGCCGTGAAGCAGTAATGTGTAAGCATAACTGTGTTTCGGTCTGAAGGGCGCCGTAACTAGTGAAATTACTGGGTAAATGAGACTTAACATCTTTCGTCTCAAGGTGACGAGCGCAGTTGTAGTGCCGCTTAGAATTTTTGGGGTTTTTCAAGAATCCTGATCGGCACTGCATTGGAATGGGCTGGTCGTATCAGCGTATATTGTAAATTGTTCTAATAACCCTTTTGGAGCACAAAAATACTATAAACATCCGTAGCTATTCCCCACAAAGCGAACCGTATGACGTAGTGCTATGGAAGTACACAAAATAGACCAACTGACAAAATCTTATTAACGGCAAAAGCTGCAGAACTCAGTCTGTTTGCAAAGTTACTGATATATGTGACCCACTGTAATTTACTATCTATGGTAATGCCAAGAAAACAGTCGAATTGCAGAATTAAACGCAGATACACAAATTTAATTTGTAAACAAAATTTATGAACGATGCGGAACTCGAACCCGCGACCTTAAATTTTGAATTGACTTGAGATGTTGCCCTTTCAAATCTAAACAATTTGTTATTTTAAAAACTCAATTTCCTGATATGCAACTATTTGGGGTTGGCAGTTACTGTATAGTAGATCCTGTAGATGAAGCCACAACTTGAGAGTTGAACAAGACATACAAGATTTATCAACGATTCGTCACTCAAACGATTGGCTCAGTGGAAGATCGCTCGCAAGGCACGCGAGAGGTCGCGAGTTCGACTTCCGCATCATTTATAAAAAAAAAGTTGTTTTCAAATTAAAATTTGTGTAATTAATACCAGAGGGAGGGTTATTACTTTCTTAATGAGAATTAACTTATTTAACCATAAACAATATTAAGTATTTTGCTATCCACTATTTTATCTCTTTGTTTTATTTTGAATAAAAGTGACGTGTCATCAGCAAATAACACTATATCCGCGAGTTTCACTGCGATAAATGGAAGATAAAAAGAGAAATGGGCCAAGGATCGAGCCCTGTGGCACGCCTATATTTACATCAGACCCTTGATTTGATTGTATACCGCAAACTAAAAACGGTTTACGACTCTTTTAGTAAGAAGTTATTAATTTTCAAGAATTATAGCGAACAAATAATTGGGACATAAGTATGTAACGGTGGATTTCAATAACGTATCTCTAGTTACGGATACATTGCTGTCACCGCTTTTAATAACCTATCTATCCTTAGTTTAACTTACTTTACTTAGTAACTTAAACTAAGGTTATTGAAAACGGCCGTAAATCTAAAAAGAGCGAAATAAGCATAGTATCAGATTTATTGCGCCATATCTGTGAAATGGTAGCACATTAATAATTTACATCAAAAAAATTTTAAAGAAAACATTTTTCAAAAAAACAAATGACATAGTTGACCATATAAGCAAAAAGTAGCACAAAGGCTATTTTCCAAAAATTTAACAGAGCGTATAAAGCATAATAAATTGTTATTTATTTTAAAGATATGGTAATGGCATAATGAATTTGAAGACAGAGTAAAAGTTGTGACTTGTGTGTTGGAGTGAAATTCCGTGGCCTCGACACTCGACAGTGGCAACAAGTCTGCGCAAGAGTACTATCGTGTTGTGTTTTGTTTTGTTCTGTGTGTGTTTTACAATTGTGTTTATGGATGTTTTTGTTTATGATGGATATCTATTGTTTATGGTAAGTTGTTATTGTTTATATTTGTCTTATAAATTTCGTTGTACTGAAACTTGTTACTTTAAATCAATGATTCTTTCCTGGTAAAAGGAAGTTTTAATTATGCATGAGACAAATTTCCCTATGTAAATGCAGTTGTCGAGTGTAAATAAGTTTTGGAGTCATTTAACAACAGAACACAAAATTTTCGTAGTAAGCTTCCCTTAATCCCTACTAATATTATAAATGTGAATGTAAGTTTGTTTTTTACGCTTTTACGCCGGAGCCACTGAACCGATTTGATGATATTTGGTACAGTAATAGACTAGAGCTTGGGAAAGGACATAGGACATTTTATCCTAGAAAAATTCCCGGTAACGGTTACCGCGGGATTTCTGAAAAATTGAAATTCACGTCGATGAGCTGTAACTAAACCGAAATAAGATTTATATAATATGTTGGAAACTGGAGCGTAAACGGGAACCGGAACTGGAATAGGACATGATATAAACTTCAATTCCAAACTTGTCTTATATAATTTTAATTTCTATATTTCTGTTTAATTGTATGTTAATCCTTGTTGAAATACCTGCATATTATCCTTTTATTATTAAACTGGATATAGTATGCTATCCTTAAGAGATAGACATATGCCATCACGGACTTCTCTGTAGAACGATATAAGATACACAATTCCACAATACATTATGTTGTTATATATTAAAGGGTTTAGACAGCGCTTTTGTTTAAAGTTCCCAGACGGCTTATTTTTTTTCCGACACAAAAATTCCTCCAACAAAAATCGTTGATGCATACAAAAATATATACATAAATTTAACAAATTATACACTAAAACCTACCCCGAGAACCACGCAATCCATTGATGACAACAGCATGAAAAACGGTGCAGTAGTTCTTGAGTTTGTTGCGAACACACAGACAGACAGACGCGGAGGATTTTGATCCCTTTTATTTCCTCAAGCCTCAAACTTTCATTTAGATGTCGCTAGTGACATAATGGAAAGGGGGGGGGGGCTAAGTGATTTGCCATCAAGTAAAACACAGCATGTTTTTATATCAGTCTACAACAGGTGATCCGACCCTCCATTGAATCATTTATAAAATACCGCCGAGGCGGATGTTTACTTCGTACGACTTTTACATTAGGGAAAGATGGATCGTCGTCCCGGCGGAATTTATTGATTACATTCCTGCAATAACGAATATACTTGAATAAGAGAAAAGTTGACCACAATACAATAGGTCGAGGAAAAAGTATTTTCTCAAATAATAGTACTCAAATAAAAACTTGTATTTCTTGGTGTACAACCTTCCTTAAAGGCCAGCCACGCTCCTATGATTCCTCTGGTGTTGCAAGAGAATGTAGGCGGCAGTATCACTTTATCAACCCTTTCGTTCGTTTGTCTTCAATTCCATAAAAAAAGCAAAAATCCATATAGTTCAGTTGGGATCTGTTAATACAGCCGACTTATAACTTTGCCCTTATACCTTCAGATTTCAATCAGTTTCGGCCTCCTCAGGATTCTTTAGAGAGTGCAGATAAACATCAAAATAGGACCGCCAAAAATACAAGTTGCGGTTAAGTCCAAAAATTAGTAGATAGAAGCTATATATCTTCGCGATATATCTAAGCGATAGAAATATATACATCTTCTTTATTTAAACGTGCAATTCTTGTATATATAGAAATATATAATCTGAATTTCGGAAACGGCTCCAACGATTTTAATGAAATTTAGTAAACAGGTAGTTTCTGGGGCGAGAAATCGATCTGGCTAGGTTTCAATTATAAAAAATGTAGTTTTATCCCTGTTTTAATGAGAAATAGCTTCAATAACATTAGTAGCTCAGATAGGACATTGGGTGATCCGGAAAGCAGAAGACCCGGGTTCGAATCCAGATGTCCTATTAGTTTTTTATTGTTCAAGGTTTGTACTTTCTAAAATCCGAGTAAGGCTCGGTCGTCCGGATATTTTATAATAAAGAGTGACAATAACATAACATATTGCAAAAACACTTGGTAAACGTCATGAAACTGCATCAGTTCGTAAAGGGGATTTGACATGTAGAGAAGAACTGATAAGAAACTCCCAGCTCATCTATAAATATTTCCTTCTTTTCAAGTTGAGTTTTTTATAAAAGCGTCTTACACTATTATTATAATATTTCTCTTTGGTATTCGAAAATTTCCTAATATTAGATAAATCGGTTAAAGATAATGGTTTAAATTTTAAATTAACATCAATTCCTGCCTTATAGACTATAGATGAAAATTATATAAATTAACAAAAAACTTATTTTCCAAATTGAATAATTCAATCAAATTAATGTATTGTCATCGGTCCTCGATAAATCTACGAAGTTTGAACTAAATCTGGCCGTTTTAAGTGGGTCAAAATCGCGCCCAAATGAGTTGGTTTGAAATAAACATATATACAGGTAAATCTAATTAAAAGCGTGTAAAGAAAGATTAATTTTTCCTATAAAATGCGAAGAAACTTTTCTCCAATTTAAATACAATGATAACAAAAGATTTAGTCTTAAGACCACAAACGTAATGTCAAACGTTATCTTAAAGCTATCAATGTCATGTTTGCTCACTTAGCCACTTTCTTCGGACGTCCGCTAAAGCGTGCACGATTACGTACACATTTTTAGTGTGCCACTATGTCATTGTTTTCTATCACCCTATGTACATACCCTATGTACATACCTATATACATACATATATCTAAATATATATATAAATTACGTGACACGTTGTTTGTCCGCGATGGACTCCTAAACTAATGAACGGATTTAAATGGGGATTACTTCATGGAGTACAGTTTTGTCCAACTTGAGAGATAGGATAGATTTTATTTCGATTTGGGACCCATAATTATTTTTATTTTCAATATTTTTTTTGTATGGACATATTTTCTATGGGAGGATTTAGTGACGCACGGTTTGACAGTTCCGCTGTGAAACAATTTCATTATAACAGCAGGGAGCATTTTTTACGAAATAATTCTTGATGTTTTGAAATATTATTGGCGAATTCTTATAAAACAGTATTTTTTTTATTATCTGCAGAACAACGTCTGTTGAGTCAGCTAGTATATATATATAATAAATGGTATTTTCTTTGATTAACGCGAGTGTAACACATTTAAATAAAACAACAATATTTTAGTAAACCTGACGTTTCAAGAACATTCCAGACCTCATTTTCAGAGGGACTGCAGATGAAATAAGTCAAAAATATTTAGTATAATATATATAAGTTTAGCGTCATTTGTTGCCTCGGAGGTGGTATTTACAGCAAATGTATTACAATAATTATTAATTTACAGATGGGTTTGGCAAAATTTACTGACAGTGTCCTTTTCTTTTTTGGTATGTGTAGTTTTGGATATTAATTTATAGGTTATGGATAATTTTAGACCGTCTTCTCTATTGAAATTTTGGTGTTTTTTAATTTCAATTTTTTAAATTCACGTCATTCAGCAGTCTTGGGGTCTATTCCCTTTTATCCGGTTCGACCAACCAGTCTTGAGGTCTATTCAAGAAAATGTATGAAAATCTATTTCAAAACGTTTTCTACGTACCTACATATATTTTTTATCCAAATGTTTTGTGTTCTTAAGTGTTAATTTCTACAATATTTGTCTTTAAACAATTCGACACGTGTTTCTCCTCTACACGAGGCATCCTCAGGAGATGTTGACTCGCCAAACTCTGGCACGAGATTTTACAATATTTTACATTTTGTTAAAAAAAGCGCAGAAGAAGAATGCTTGGAGAGCGTATGTAGATTCTCTTGCGCCGTTTCGTATTCTAAAGGAATTCACTTTTACAAAATAAATGCCTTTATGCCTTTTTTATTATACCTAGGTAAGAAAAAGGATGGCATGGAACAACTTTGCGTTGATTTCCAAGATTTAAACCAATAACCGTTAGACAATTTTTCTTTACCTATTAGGGCCAGGCCACAACACAGTTAGTACTTACAAAAAGTTAGTACTTAAGATGTTCAGTCTCATTTGCCCAGTAATTTCACTAGCTACGGCGCCCTTCAGACCGAAACACAATAATGAATAGGTTGTGTAGACATGCGATAAAGGATTCGAGCTCAGATAGTTTGATTTAATTACAATGAATTTAAATGAAAATTTTATCTTTGAAAATTAAATAGTTTCATTGCTACTGTTAACCAAGCCATGTGATATGTAAAAGAATAGTTGAATAACTGAAAATATGAATACTTAAAATGAAGACTTAAAAATATCCGGAACATTTTTATTAATCTCTAAAGCTTTCTATGTGAGGTATTTTTCTGGCATCAAGCCAACAGCCTTCGCTGTATCTTTCTATTACAAATGTTTTCCGACACTTTGACACTTTTACGATAAACTTTGAAACAAAATCTATCTCAGCAACTTTAAGCTTAGATGCTATATCATGTTTTTTCAAGACTAAATTAAAAATAGAGAAACACTATTTGTTTCACCTAATTTAGATAAGTATTTTCTTTGATTACGCGAGTGTTACACATTTAAATGAAACACTTTTTAAAATATTAAAACGCGTGTTACATTTTCGAGAGATCTGGAAACGTTAGGTTAGCTAAATTACCAATAAAAATGAAAGTTTTACGCAAAATCTACACGCGTTTTAATCCTACAATTGGCCTCAATAAAGTTCTCAAATTAACTATATTATTTTGTTTACTGTCAAAATAACACTTTATTTTATACGTATGAATGATTCAATCATTGTTTACATTCTTGCTGACAATCCTGAAAATTAAAAAGTTGAAATCAATTAGATTTCATATTTTTTTTAAATTGGTTGTGCAAAATTCTAATACTCTGTCTTATTAATAAACTCAATGTAAAGTTACTCCAAGTATAAAATTATTTCTCTCTGTCATGTAATTCTGTTGTGACAAAGCAACGATAAGAACAAAAAGTTTTAAATTTGGAATAACTTTAATTCGCGTTTATTAATAACACAGTAAGGGTGCAGACTGGATATTCGGCATCTTATTGGAGTATTCATCTATGGTCTATGCACCCCACTATCAGCTATTCTATTAGTAATTGTTACAATTTGACAGCGTGCAACTTTATTTGGCCTACATAGAGTCGTGTAGCATGTTATATTTTCAAATATTACTTATATATCAACATCATCATCATCAACCGGAAGACTTCCACTGCTCAACAAAGGCTTCCGCCAAAGATCGCAATTTTTTATGAAAATAAGGGTAAATAAGATAATTGATACGCCCTGCCCATTACAATGCAGTGCTGCTCAGGATTCTTGAAAAACCCAAAAATTCTGAGCGGCACTATATTTGTGCTTCTCACCTTGAGACATGAGATGTTAAGTCACATTTTCCCAGTAATTTCACTAGCTACGGCACCCTTCACACCGAAACACAATAATGCATACACATTACTGCTTCACGACAGAAAAAGGCATTGTTGTGGCAATCAAACCGGTATCCTATGCAGAGGAGCCTCCTACTACAATGTAAAGTTGCCCCTATATTTTCTAAAGTTACTTTCGCAAAAGCGCGAACAATCATTTTAAAATACGGCAGTCCTATGACTCACCTAACTTAACGCTTAGACTAAGACAATGCAAAGAAATTAATAAAAAAATATAAAATTTACATACAGAATGCGAAAATCTAGCCTTCATTTTCTTCTAGTAATCTAATTAAGATAATCCCGTTGTAATATTAAGTATTTAAGTAATTACTTACTAGGGTTGGAAAGGTCGTAAGCCTGTCGCAGAATTTGAAGTAGATCTTTCATTTTAATTTATTTAAGCACATGTTACTTTAATTAAACTTAGATTTGGAAATAATTATACCAATTACTGTTACAATAAATTTGTGGATGTTTAAAGTTATATATATTTGCTAGCTCTGCACCGTGGTTTCATCTGTGTTCAATATTTTTTGAAGTTATACTTCTTTACGAATGATGAGAGTGAATTTTTAAGATGCGCGCACTTCACTGTAACACAAAATAATAGGGTGAAGTTGGTTTCAAAAATTTTCTGACGTTTGCGACATTCTTTATTTTTTCGTTTCTTCGTCCACTATTAGGACAGGCAGAGGGTTCAAGCCTATACAGCCGTTTTCGTTAATAAATAATTATTTTACATTAAAAAGTTTATCTATCAGAAAAATCAATTTTCATCTACTGAGATTCGATCCCTCGACCTCGCGGTGTTTCGGCTTCGCAATCACAATAATTCAACCAATTACCGCATGATCATTGTTGTTGTTTAAATATCCGAACTATTATTAGTTAGAAGTATAAATCTTTCATCCATAATTTCAACGACTGTCTTAAGAATTTTCGATCAGGACACGTGTCCTGACGCGAATTTAACATTTTATACCCACCCCAAGAAAAGTGCTCAACACCGCTAAAGATGTTTTCACTTCAAAAAATTATTTGAGAGAAACAGAAAATGCATAATAAGTTACTACATTCTATTAATTGGCATTGATACAAAGACTGTTCCTGTTATTAATTCGCTCAGAAATACCATTGAAACTAGTCGCCAATTCGTCTCTTACTCTCCTAGCAACATCATTGAAATTTTTCACGGTAGTAAGAGACACTCAAGACAGAATCCTGTGGAGGCAGTTCATCTGTTCTAGATGGAACAATAATGCTGGTCACGATCCTCAAACATGAGGGACCGACCTCAGAGAGACTTTACCAGTGGGAGGATACCCTTGCACAGGATACCGGCTAGATTATGGGTACCACAATAGCGCCTTTTTCTGCAGTGAAGCAGGAATGTGTACTGTATTTCGGTTATTATTGCACCTGTGCACATTTTTTATGATCCTGCCCATTACAATGCAGTGCCGCTCAGGATTCTCGAAAAACCCATAAATTCTGAGTGGCACTACAATTGCGCTCATCACCTTAAGATATAAAATGTTAAGTCTCATCCAGTAATTTCACTAGCTACGGCGCCCTTCTGACTGAAACACAATAAATGCAGAAATAGGCACCGTCGTGGTACCCATAATCTAGTCGGCATCATGTGCAAAGGAGCCTCCCACGGGTAAAACATCTGCTAGAAACTGTATTACTCATAATGTTAACACCAGAAACAAACATAAACTTGATATGAATGCTACTCGGTTAAATCGAGTCAGTAAATCTTTTATTAGGCAATGTATACGATTTTACAACATGATCCCAGAAAATTTACAATGTGTTACGATATTCAAAAGAAATCTTCTCCTCCATCGATGAAATGAAAAAATACGAAGAAGCGATCTTATGTTTGCCAGAATCGGGAACATTAAACATAATAACTGCCCCATATAAAAACACCATCCGTTTTCTCCCTTACACGCGTTATAAATATGAGCAATAAGTCTGGCGTCAGATGATAAGCACTTTGCAAAATCAATGTCTTCCGAGTGACCTCACGACAAGTGACCTACTTCATACCGGTTCCAATGAACTTTTACTCGGTCTGCGCTTTCCGCCAAGAATCCTTAACATGGAATTCTGCTCATATTTTCTAAATGCCACTTGTATGAGTTGAATTATTTTACGAGAAAGGAGAATTAAATTCCAAAGTAACACTTTTTATTTTAAAGGTTACAGATTACAGAAATTACTTATAATGATAGGCTTTTGCCAATAACAGTCTTACACTTACCGTATTTTTTTAATTATATAGTTTAAGCAAAAAACGCATAAAGATAACAAAAAAAAGTAAGTATGTACTATTTTTTTATTGGCGCGAGTGTTACTCCATTCTGTATGTCTCTGTCTGTTTCTGGTATTTATTGTATAGTCATTATTTTTAAGCTATGCGTTATTGTGCGACAGCCTTTGTCCACTAGTAGGTCCAAAAACAAATTTTGACTGTTGACCGCAGCGAACAAGCCGAACGTAGCGTGCCGCGGCAGCAGCCGGCGAGTGCCAGAACCGAATCGGCCCTTGTTCACTAGTAGGCCCCAAAAACAAATTTGAATAGTAATAAATTATTTGTCCAGTACCTATTAAAGGTTGAGTACCTTTATAATTGTGCCAAAATTGATTGACGATTCATAAAATTTAATTTGCATTATTGGCACAAATATAAATTGCATTAAACTTTACATCATACTAAGCTAACAAGAAACGACGAACGAAGCCAAAGCAATTTATAGCAATGACGCTACAAACTTGAAGTAGTAACTTGTTTCTAGTTTTAACCTGATTGGATATAGGCGAGAACTGTTCCAGTGACCGAATTTTGCCAATAGTTTTCGCATTGACTCATTGATACATAAATTATAACTTTATATTATTAAAGAGATCGAATCAGAAAAGAGGAGATCCGTATGAGAACTAAGTCACTGACATAGTCGAAATGATTGCGAAACTGAGGTGGCAGTGGGCAGGGCACATAGTTCCACGGACAGATGGCCGTTGGGGCAGTAAAGTCCTCGAATGGCGACCATGTACAGGAAGACGCAGTGTTGGTAGACCCCCCACAAGATGAACCGATCTGTTCAAGATCGCCGGAATACGGTGGATGAGGGCAGCGTAGGACCGATCGTCGTGGAAATCTTTGGGGGAGGCCTTTGTCCAGCAGTGGACGTCCTCCGGCTGATGATGATGATGATTATTAAACACTAGCTGACCCGACAGACGCTGTTCTGTCAATAGAAAAAAAATGATACACCTAAGTATTCGGGTGTAATATTATATTCTAAAGTCATCGGAAATTAATGATTTCATAATATGTAGTAATAAAGTGATAAGGTGTAATATCGTATAATGTGTTAACAGCTTTTACATTACCGCTTTATAATCGTTAATTTTTATCCTTAAGAGATAGACACTGAAACTGGGCGTCATTAATAGAGCACGGCAATACTTCAAGCCGGCACACATACTAGCGCTCTACAAAGCGCAGGTCCCACAACACATGGAGTATTGCTGTCATCTCTGGTCTGGCGCACCCCAGTATCAGCTCGATCCATTTGACCGCGTGCAATGCAGAGCAGCTCGAATTGTCGGGGACCCAGTGCTCTGTGAACGGCTGGATCACTTGGCGTTGCGTAGAGACGTCGCTACATTGTGTGTCTTCTACCGCATTTATCACGGGGAGTGTTCCGAAGAGCTGTTTAACCTGATTCCTGCCGCCGAATTCCACCTTCGCACGACACGCTACAAGTTAGGATATCATCCTCACCATCTGGATGTGTGGCGGTCCTCCACAGTGCGGTTTTCAAGGAGCTTTCTTCCACGTACTACAAAGCTGTGGAATGAGCTTCCTTGTCCGGTGTTTCCGGGACCATACGACATGGTTACCTTCAAAAAAAGCGCGTACACCTTCCTTAAAGGCCGGCAATGCTCCTGTGATTCCTCTGGTGTTGCAAGAGATTGTGGGCGTCGGTGATTACTTAACAACAGGTACGCTCGTTTGTCCTCATATTCCATAAAAAAAAATTACATATGCCATCGCGGACTTTTCTGTAGACCTATATAAGATAAACAATTCTACCATAAATTATTTTGTTATATCTCAATGGGTTTAGGCAGCGTTTTTGTTTAAAGCTTACAGATGGCTTATTTTTTCCGACTTATATGCTAAAACCTTCCTCAAGAATCAGGCTATGTACATGTAGCGATGTAAAGTAATCAATAGGTAAAAGTGATCGCGGAAAACTTAAAAAACACAATAATTTGCTTGTATTTTGAAATGACAAATAAATGGGCATATCATTCGCGATATGATAGCGGAAGCAAAAGTGTTCTTAAAGACAATGTCCACACACTTTTCTCCTTAGTCGCGTCACTGTCCGAATAAAAACTGAACTGAATAAATATTTTGAATAGCTGCTTAGTGACCAAGAATATTTTAAATAGCTGGAGTAAATGCGGCAATGTATAAATATATCGCAGCTTACGGTGTTGTTTGTAGTATTCTCCGTATTTAGGCTTTGTTTTTATACCACGTGATTTGTCTATTCAAATACAAATATTTTTTTCAAAATAGGATATCGGAATCGTTTTCCTTCCGCCGCGACCCCGCTCTCGCCTCTCGCCTCCTCACGTCGCGCGTGCGACACAAGCACATCTCACCTATACATGTAGTTATAAACCTACCTTGGCTGAAACCGACTCAAAATAACAATAATCGTAATTAGAATTAGATTAATTAATTAGATTGTATTAAACTCGTAATTATTTTAATAATTTTTAGTGCATACTATCTATTGTTTTGGAATAGCGTTTTTTAAGTTATTGCTCGTTAACATTCATGCTGCCAGTTCTGGGTGCTTTGGACCATTCCTTTTTTCAATACGTCCCCAATTTGGTCGAAGAATGTTCGTTTCGTTCGAATGCTCGACAAAGAACGAGGTCTCCCGTGACCGACTTGCCCACACACACTTGCTATATATATTTATTAAGTCATTATTTCTTCACTCATTCGCTCCACATGTCCAAACCATTTGAGCATTCCTTTCTCAATCTTTGTCACATCATTTTTCAGATTTCATTTGCTTCATGTGATAAAAGCATTCTCCATAATGACAACAACCCCAATAGCTGCATCGTTCTCTATAAAACATTAATTATTGTCAACCTGATTGGATTTTCGTTCAGTGCTGAAAATCTAATTAACTTTAAACGGGGTGCAATATGATTTACATATAGAGATTGCAGCAATTTTTGGAAACGTTGTATATTTTTAAATGAATGAACCCACTTTTCATATTATCTCAATCTCAGATAATTTTTAATCAAGTATCAACAAATACCTATTTGTATTTTATTTTTCCATCTGTTCTTTTTTCTCAGCAAAGTTTGGAACATCAACCACGTCTATGTAAATACCTTCCTTTTCAGCGGATTCTGACTCATGCTAATAAACTCTTAGATAATTATGACATGAAGAAAAATTACAAGAATAATGATTTAGTACTGGGCGGTATAATGGAAGCGTGATTCTTGAGGAAGGTTTTTGTATATAATTTGTTAAGATTTTCTATACATTTTTAAACATTAAAAGTAAAATGTTCCTGGGTTTCCGCCATTTCATTTTACTGATATTTTCATTTTATATTCTATTTAAAGTTTTCACTCATTAAACAAAATAATTGAAAATGAGATATTGAAAATGCATTATTAATTACCACATACCAATATGACGTTGTTATTGAATATTAACGAATATGGCTGTATGTGCTCGAACCCTTTGCCTGTCCTGATAATGGACGAAGAAACCAAAAACCTGATGGTACAGAAACGTTACGCCATCTTGCCATAACGGACTTCCGGTTCCGTTGCATTGTCGTCCAGTTACCTGTGTTACCATAGTGCGCCTAAAGAAGTTTTACTTAAAAAAAAAACAGACGGGTTAGTAAAATCCTAACAGGATTGTTCTTTCCTTTATATTAAATAAAAACAAACCCCGATAACTATAATTTGACCTTGTACACAACTTGAACTATTTTCCGCTTATGTTATTAAGTAGTTGACCCAAACTATGTCTCTATAAGATAAGTTCTTTCGTAGATTAACAAAAGTTCTTCATAACTTTCGAATTGTTTTACATTACTTTTTCTTTTTGTATTAGCCTTCATAATTTTATTAATACATTTGGCACGTTTGCTTACCGCGTTAACTTAATAAGGAGAAACCGTAACAAATGCATATTATTAAAAGTTAATAGAAATATTATGAGTACTTCTATTTTAAGATACATGCATACTCTGAATCAAATTCTTCACGTATTTATCTGGAAATATCCGAAATATATAATATAAACCTACTACTACTCGACTAAGTCGAGTCAGTAAGTCTTTTGTGGGGCGATGTATATGATTTTACTACAAGATCCCAGAAAATGTTAAAAAAATGTATTATGAATAGACTTGTTAAAAGAAGTTTATGTGGTCAATGTTACTATAACATAAATTTCCTTCTGATATCACAGATTGGGAATGGAGCGTCTGCCCTAGTCTTTTAAAATTATAAATTCGATTCTATCGAAATTTTATTTAAGATTAAAGAAACCTGCTTAGTTTCTTTCCATTCTTCTCAGGTCTAAGGCATTCATTTCCGAATAGGTAGTAGTTTTTGACTTTCAATAAGACGTGATTTCATATCCTATTTTAAATTATATACATTTTAATTTGAATTCGAATCTAACTCCGTACATCCATTGAAATAGCTTTCGCACTTGACGGGTTTCAAAGGTGAATTGGTGATCACCGATATCGAACACAAACCGCTCAGTTATGTACAATTCATGTCTGTTGATTGGTTATTAGTTTTTCTGTCGGTTCCACTTTCGGAATTCCTGTATCATGCGTCGATAGCCACCTTTCACTGTTCAAACTGAATACGTTCGGTCACTCTCGACTGAGTTCTCGAAAATATACAATATTCCTCAACATTTTTGAAGTTATACTTCTTAGGCGCGTTATGAAAAAATGATGAGAGTGTAATTTTAAGATCACTGTAATAGAAATGTAACAGGGTGAAGTTAGCTCCAATAATTTTCTAACGTTTGCGTCATTCGTTGTTTTTTTTTTTGGTTTCTTCGTCCACTATTAGGGTAGGCAAAGGGTTCAAGCCCATACAGCCGTATTCGTTATTTAATTGTCAAAGATATCGTTCCAAGATTTTCACAAAATTGTTCTTTCTAAAAATGTAGAATAGCGCGAGGAATAAATCATTTTAAAGATTTTTGCTTCGTTAGGCCAAAGAAGTATAACTTCTTGCGTGCATATATAATTACACACACACTTTTTTTATTTAGAGGTTAATTTTTGGAATATTTTTTTGTTTAGTAAACAGAATAAATACGAATTTTGCTGATACAAATAATCTGTTCTTGTCAACGGTTGCATAATTGAAAAGTAAAAGTAATTATATTTTTAACGATCAACTTCTCTCGGTTCGGCTCGACTCGGTTGAACTAGTTCCGCATATATTATAACACTAGAAATAAGGTATTGCTTGTAACTAATTCTAGTAGGCTTCATAAGATACATAATAGCTTTAAGGGTAAATGTATACACTTCTTTAATAAAGTCCCAGCCACTGTTCAGGCATTATCTATAAATAAATTTAAATGTTTTATAAAAAAATGGCTCTGTCGTAAATCCTATTACTCCACTGCTGACTATCTAAATGATCGGACAGCCTGGGACTAGATTGTGATTATTTTATAGCGACTGTACAATGTTGTATATTTTTATTGAAAAGAGCGCATAAAAAAAGAATGCTGGGAGAGTTTCTGGCGCCGCTTCTTCTCTCTCAGAGCGCCATTTGTTTCCGAAGCGGTAGTAGTATCTAGTAGTATAAGAAATGACATCAAAAAGAATTCTAAAGGAATCAATTTTGAGAAAATAAATGTCTTTATGCCTTTATATAGAAGCGTTATTTTAGTAGAATTAGTGTAAAAATGAGTATTAATTTTAAGTCAATTGCTGAATTGAGTCAATTACAAAAACCTTTTTTTAAATCCAACCATAAACTTCGCAAAATTCTCTTTTTACACGATTTTTATTAGCTTCACCTGTATGTTTGTAACCATCTAATTTGGGCGCGATTTTGACCCACTTTAAACGGCCAGATTTCGTTCAAGCTTCGTAGATTTATTGAGAAGCGATGACATTACATAAATTTGATAGAATTATTTCATCTTTCAATTTGCAAATTAAGATTTTTGTTAAATGTTTATTATAATATTCATCTATCTTCGGTAAGGCATGAAATGATGTAAATTTAAAATTTCAACCATTATCTTGAACCGATTTATCTAATATTAGGAAATATTCGAATACCATAGAGAATTTTTAATGCAACAATGCAAATAATACTAGATACTAACTAAAAAGTAAAATCCTTTAGTTCACTTTTCTACAAGAAGCGTGTTTTTAGTTTTTTTTTAACTACTATTTACTAACGATCAACTTCGGCTGGGTGAACTACTTAGTAGTAGCTTTATTTTAGAAGAATTAATGTAATATAATTTTTAGGTAAATTGTTAATTCCATTAATTTTGCAATTTGCTCTTATTATAACTTTTTTTTATGGAAAAGGAGGACAAACGAGCGTACGGGTCACCTGGAGTTAAGTGATCACCCTCCCCACATTCTCTTGCAACCCCAGAGGAATCACATGAGCGTTTCCGGCCTTTAAGGAAGATGTACGCGCTTTTTTTGAAGGTACCCATTACGTATCGTCCCGGAAACACAAGGAAGTTTGTTCCACAGCTTTATAGGACCACTGTGGAGGACCGCCACACATCCAGATGGTGGGGATGATATCCTAACTTGTGGCGTGTCGTGTGAAGGTAGAATACGGCGGCAGGAATCAGGTGAAACAGCTCTTCGGAACACTCCCCGTGATAAATGCGGTAGAAGAGACACAATGAAGCGACGTCTCTATATAGTTGTATAACTATATATAGTTGAACGTATAGCCAACATACTTACTTTCACAAATTTTATATTCGTATGGATCTTGTCAAACAATTTCCGCTCTCGTATTTTGGTGTGAATTTATAATTTCTCAGTTCAAGGCTAGGCGAGAGAGAAACTTTATGTAAATGATTAAACACAACCTGACCATAACATTGACACCCAACGCAAAATAAGCCTTCATTTTAATTACAACAGAATTTTTAAACGGTTTTTTATTAGTGGGAGGCTTCTTTGCATAGGATGTTGGCTAGATTGTGGGTACCACAACGGCGCCTATTTCTGCCGTGAAGCAGTAATGTGTAAGGATTACTGTGTTTCGGTCTGAAGGTCTCCGTAGCTAGTTAAATTACTGGGCAAATGAGACTTTACATCTTATTTGTCAAGGTGACGAGCGCAGTTGTAGCCACTCAGAATTTTTGGGGTTTTTCAAGAATCCTGAGCGGCACTGCATTGTAATGGGCAGGGCGTATTAATTACAATCAGCTGAACGTCCTGCTCGTCTCGTCCCATATTTTCATAAAAAAAAAAAACAAATAAATATAAGCAATCTTGGGAAGACAAAACTATTGAGTGCCCCACCGCCGCTGAAAGTTCGAATTTGAACGAAAAAAGTAGGAGGTTCTCAATTCGATCGGATTTTTTTTTATGTATGTACACGGATTACTCGGAGATTTATGATCCGATTTACGTAATTCTTCCTTAGTTCGATGCGGAATAGATGCCATTTGGTTCAATAAAAATTTTATATCGTTTGGCCCAGTAGTTTTCATTTTATGAACATTTTTTATTGAAATTTTTGTCTACCTGGATGATATAATTGTTTTTTGTGTATTGATTTTTTAGGAGTTTTCATTTAGGTTGTTGATATATTATTATTATTTACTGACGCTAAAACGTAAAAAGTAAAAAAAACTATGTTTAAAAAAAAAACGACTTAAGAAACTGATGATACTTTTCAGTTTTTCAAGTCGGTTTTTTTAAACGTAATTTTTTATTCCAATTAGTTGTCGATGCATAGGAGATTAATTCATGTCGGCCCCTCTCAAACTAATTTTCACTATCACGCTCCTAAGTCTTAATTTGAAATCTTAGTTTAAGGATTGGTCTCCGCTGCGTAAGCCCAAGGTGGCGTACTCGAGCCAGTCTCGAACAATGTGTGACGTTGACGTGCCACATGTTCTGTTAAACTTTGCTAATAATTTAAACCAAGATGCCGACTTGCGTAGTTACACTTTGTAATAATAATACTACAAGATTTAAGAAAGACATTGGGATCTCATATCATCAGTACTTTGTATTTTATTCATTTCAATGTAAAATAACACGAAGCGCTTGTTACAAAATTTAAAAGACGCTATTGAGTGTCAAAATGCCACGCACACAAGCGTCTAATAGTGCCGTAATAAAAAAGCTATTGTTCTTAGGTAGTGCGGTATCTAGTTATCGCAGCTGAGACCAATCCTCAATATAAGTTCGAAACAAATAGCGCTGCTACTTTAACGAAGTATAATAGTAACCCAAAAACAGGTTTGTATATAATATTTGTTTATAAAACTTTCTACAATATTTCATGTTAGCAATGTGGGTTACACATAGGTTGTTTTCCTGACCTGTCGCGGTGACTAAGCTCACAGCCTGTAGTTTGGCACGCGTACGGAACACTGAATGAATAAAGATTACTGTAATTCATATTGTGCTTTATTATATACATTGTAGCTTTTATGGTATGCGTCGTTAAAGATCACTGGTGGGACGGTCATTGGCCATTTGCCGGCTAGATAATTAGAATAACGGCGCATTTTTTTCCCACTCATGAAAATAAAGTGGGCAAAAACTTTAATTGTGTTTTTTTAGGGTTCCGTAGCCAAATGGCAAACATCGGAACTCTTATAGATTCGTCAGGTCTGTCTTTCTGTCCGTCCGTATGTTACAGCCACTTTTTACCAAAATTATAAGAACTATACTGTTGAAACTTTGTAAGTAGATGAATTCTGTGAACCACATTAAAGTTTATATTATACCTAGAACTGAAACTCAACAATTTTTTTCATCAAACCCATACGTGTGGATAGGTCTTCAAAAACGATATTGAGGTTTCTAATATTATTTTTTTCTACACTAAATAGTTTGCGCGAAAGACACTTCCAATGTGGTAAAATGTAAAGTGTGTGTCGCCCGTGTAACTTTTAAAATAAGAGAATCATAAAACTAAAAAATTATATATTATGATGTCCATTACCATGCAAACTTCCACCGAAAATTAGTTTGAACGAGATTTAGTAAGTATATTTTTTTTTAATACGTATAAATGAGGAGAGCTCATTTGCACTGTATGATTTGGAACAAAGTTTTTGCCTTTTTCATTTCAATAAATTAATACAATTTTCCTTCCTATATAACTTTAATATTATGTTATTCGCTGCTACGGAACTCTTCATGGGCGAGTCCGACGCGCACTTGGCCGCTTTTTTACAAGATTAAAGCCGTCATCTGTCAATCTACCAATGACTGCACGTTTCATACAATCGAATGAATCGGTTTTTTCTTAGAGAGTTTCACTAGGCTGCTCTTGCACCTACCAAACCTATGCAAAGAAGCCTCCTAATGAAAGCTTGTGGTATTAAAGCCGTTAAAGTGTGGGTAGTTGCGAAACTAACTGTCGCCTTAAATAGTTATTTATTGTGGGCGGAATCACTATTTATTGGTTATTGGAAAAGTAGAAGCAATTTATTTCCAGCTAGTGAAATTGCAACGTGACGTAAACAAACACATAACCCTTGGACTGAATGTATTTGATCCTTTGAATAATTTACTGAACGTGACCAAAACCGAATGGCTTGCTACAAAGTTTAATAGCATAAATTAGATTTAATTTAGTTTTGTATGGTCGTGTGCGTAGAAAGAGTTGATATTATATTATTAAAATTGCAATCAGTTTTGACTGAATAATATGCCGACGTACCTGAGATTCCTAGGCGCAATGGTGTTCAGCTGGGGGCCCCAGCTAGGCCTCTAGGAACTCCTGGTGCTAAGGTGCGTGTTACTTCCTCTCGACGTGTGTAGGAAAAGAGTTTTGCGTTGCGTTACACCGTGAACTTATTGTGATTAGATCGTTGACCACTGATTCTGTATAAATTTACAATTTTTTTTTTATGGAATAGGAGGACAAACGAGCGTACGGGTCACCTGACGTTAAGTGATCACCGCCGCCCACATTCTCTTGCAACACCAGAGGAATCACAAGAGCGTTGCCGGCCTTTAAGGAAGGTGTACCCGCTTTTTTTTGAAGGTACCCATGTCGTATCGTCCCGGAAACACCGTACAAGGAAGCTCATTCCACAGTTTTGTAGTACGTGGAAGAAAGCTCCTTGAAAACCGCACTGTGGAGGACCACCACACATCCAGATGGTGGGAATGATAACCTAACTTGTGGCGTGTCGTACGTAGGTGGAATAATATGCGTTTTGGGTTGGAATTGTTTTGCTCGGTGACAATTTGGTTATATTATTATGTGGTGCAAGAGACAACTGTCATTAAGTTAACCTCTTGCGGCTCCCAATATACTTTCTACCGATACAGATAAATTATTACCTTCTACTGTCAGTAATTAGCTTTCAATAATAATATGAAGTTGTCCCAATATACCCGATAAGTCATTCTTATCGCCTTATGTTGGGACGCGTGAATTGCAATTTACATACAAACTTCTATCGCTTGTAAGCTATACATCGTCCCATTGACAGACAGCGTGTACGTATAAGGTGAGTTAGCGTCGATAAGTTTATTAGGACAGGAAAGTCAACGATATTTACGATTTTTTATCTCAAGTAGGCCACAACCGGATATGAATGAACGGACTGAATTTTGGGAATGGCCGTAAATCACACCCTGACTCACACACACACACCCTCACCTATCTATCACTCACAAAGTCACCGATAGTTACGATTTTTATCTCCAGTAGGAGATAGACTGAATATTGGGAACGGTTGTTAGATGACAATGCGTCTATTATCTATTGTATCACAGGAAAATCCTAGGCGCTATAAATTTGCCATAACCAATTAAGTACAATTCCTTAAAATGCAGTGTTGCTATCGATTCTTGATTGAAAAGTTCTTTTTTTTATGCAAAGAGAGAACAATCACAGGAGCGCTGCCGGCCTTTAAGGAAGGTGTACGCGCTTTTTGTGACAGTACCTATGTCGTATCGACTCGAAAGTAATACGTGGAAGAAAGCTCCTTGAAAACCGCACTGTTGAGGACCGCCACACATCCAGATAGTGGGGATGATATTCTAATTTGTGGCGCGTCGTGCGAAGGTTGAATACGGCGGCAGGAGTCAGGTCAAACAGCTCTTCGAAACACTCCCTGTGATAGATGCAGTAGAAGTTCTATACAGCATCACAATTGCGCTCATTACATTGAGCTACAAACATACATAATAAACCTACTTTAAAATACAGTAGCTAATAAGTGACCACAAAATTTTCTGTGCAACATTTTGAAGTAGGTTGTAACTATTAGAAAATATATTTAGTATTGCTATTAGAACAGGCAATAATTTAAGTACTGTATGCTATAGCCTTAAATTAAAGATTGAAGCGTGGTCGCAAAGTGCGGCAACTAATACTACGCCCAAGTGGGCGTACTCGAGCCAGTCTCGAACAGTGAATGTGTGACGTTGACGTGCCACATGTTCTGTTATACTTTGCTTTTAATAATTGAAACTAAAATGCCGGGTTGCGTAGTAAAACTATGTAAAATAGTACAACAAGAAATAAGAAAGACACTGGGATCACATATCATCATTATTTTATTAATTTCAATGTAAAATAACACGAAGCGTATGTTACAAAATTTGAAAGATGCCATTGAGTGTGAATATGCCACGCACATAAGCAGCCCCTATTAGATAATAGTTGCCGTAATAGAAAGCTATTGTTCTTCGATAGTGCGGTATCTAGTTGGAGCGCATCGGAGACCAAACCTTAATCTAAGGTTATTACTTTCATGTTAAACATAGTACCAACTCAAAAATATTTTATATATATAGAAGCACTACCCGTTCCGGCCCGCTTCGCTGGGCGAATTTTAAATGAAAGTAAATTAAACAATAAAAAATGAGTAGCCATAAACCATCTAGGATAAAATTCGCATTGAATGGTCGTAGTTTCATGTCGATACGTTCAGTGGTTTAGACGTGAAAGAGCCTCAAACAAAGACCATTTTCATTATATATATACTAGTGGACCCGACAGACGTTGTCCTGTACACACGTCTTAAATTTGAAAAATAGGTCCATCCGTTGGGAGGAGTTCACTTACATACACATGAGTAGGAGAATTATATTATATGGACGGAATTGAGAATCTAAACCAATCTCAAATTCACTGGAGAACACAAAAAGTCATCAAAATCGGTCCAGGCGCTTAGGAGGTAGTTCAATTGTGAATCCAAACTATTCTCGAATCCACCTGAAGACACACACCGATATCAAATTCACTGGAACACACAAAAAAATCATCAAAATCAGTCCAGCCGTTTAGGAGGTAGTTCAATTGTGAATCTAAAGCATTCTCGAATCCACCTGAAGACACACAGAAAGTTTTATTAAAATCGGTCCAGCCATTTAGGAGGAGTTCAGTTACAACAGACGCACAAAAGAAATATATATATATATTAAGATATCAATTCCCTGTGCTGTCACCTGTCATGAATGCTACTAACATGCAGAGCATTCCGTTACACGAGTTTTATGAGAAAATTCCATCATAAGATTTAATTTTCCAAACATTATGTTGTGCGGCGTAGATATCAGGTAATATATCAGGAAAAAAATAACTGCAAAATATTGTACAGGAAAAGTAGATTATTTATTGGCTTATATAACGGATAACTAAATCACAAAATATTATGTTGCCAAAATTTATAACGGTCTACTTTTTTGCTAGGAACGCTCACGTAAGACCAGCTTACGTGCTGTTAAATATTAATATAGATTGAGTTTCTTTTTATCATAAAAAAAAGGGACGAGACGAGCAGGACGTTCAGCTGACGGTAATTTATACACCCTGCCCATTACAATGCAGTGCCGCTCAGGATTATTGAAAAACCCAAAAATTCCGAGCGGCACTACAATAATTGCGTTCGTCACCTTGAGACATAAGATGTTAAGTCTCATTTGTCCAGTAATTCTACGGCGCCCTTCAGATTAAAACTACATTATAACGGTTTCACCGTAGAAATAGTTGCCGTTGTGATACCTAAAATCTAGCCGGCATCCTGTGCAAAGGAGCCTCCCACTGGTAAACCTTCTTGTACAACCCTCTTTTGAATCCTTTCTCGATCAAAACTTTTCGATAGCCATCTGGGTTTATTGATAATTTTTTTAGCCGCGACTTCGAGCGAGTGCAGTAGTTATAATTCTAGTTAGGCGCTTTATGAAAAAATGATGAGAGTGAAATTTGAAGATGCGCGCGCATCATTGTAATACAAAAATAACAGGGTGAAGTTGGTTCTTAAAATTTTCTGACTTTTGCGACATTCGTTATTTTTTTTTATTGTTTCTTCGTCAATTATTAGGATAGGCAAAGGGTTCAAGCCCGTACATCCATATTCTTTATTTAATAATTAATTGTCAAAGCCATCGTTGCAAGATTTTTACATTATTGATTTTTGCTTTGTTAGGCCAAAAAAGTATAACTTCTTGCGTGCATACATAAGTACACACACACTTTCCTTAATATAATATTCACTTTGCAAATAATACACAACAAACTGCTGCGGTTAATACATTATTATAAGCTACCAACTATAGAACTTATATCCTCCCTTTTCATCCCCACACAGGTCTAAATTTTAAAAACGCTTGAACAAATATTTATATATTTCTTATCAAGTGCCTTAACACAAATTTTCATGGTGTTATCTTTGATAATGATGAATTTTCATAAAAATATCCACCCCCTATTTTAATCGCGCCAAGCCTTTTATTCGCGATGAAGGTAGCCTATGTCCTTTCTCAAGCACTTGTCCACCAATGTACTAAATTTCATCAAAATTGGTTCATTGGTTTAGGCGTGAAAGCGTAACAAACAAACCTACATTCACATTTATAATATTAGTAGGGATTAATCACACAACCTTGGTTCCTGAATTATTAATTAGACTTTTTTCAATAAGAAAATTATTGAATTAGGCATTATTATTATGATTATTTGCGGAAATCCATAATAATCCAAATATTATGCTATTTGTCATTAATCAACTCGACACGTTATTAACTTATTAGTGACATATAATTCCTGCCTTAAAGATGATAGATAAAAATTATATAAATTAACAAAAAACTTATATTGCAAATTGGAAAATGGAATAATTTTATCAAATTAATGTATTGTCATCGATCCTCGATAAATCTAGGAAGTTTGAACGAAATCTGGCTGTTTAAAGTGGGTCAAAATCGCGCCCAAATGAATCATTTACAAACAAACATACATACAGGTGAATCTAATAAGAAACGTGTAAAAAGATTATAATAATCGTGCAACACCTGCTCTTAAGATGAGAATTTAAATGTGATACTTTCACTCACACTATCCGAGCGATTAGTAACAAGGGACTTCACACATCTTGCCGCAGTGATACAAAGAACCTGGTTAAAATTTGAATGAAATATAATTCATATAGAACAGAATAGAAACACTTTATTAGCATACAAAAAACACTCACACAAAAACAGAACAATTTACAATATTAATTAAAATCTTAAAATACTAAATTAAATACCGTAACACTATTATAAAGATTAAAATTAAAGTTATAAAAATAACAGTGTGAGCGTGATTCCCTGCTAAAAGGAGCTGTCTCAGTATATTGTTGGTCAGTGCAGAAGACACCAACACAACAGTGGTTTTCAGCAGCCCCTCGTGATATTTGGAGTAGACATTTGCATTAGTCTTCCCATTGTTATTAATTTGTGAAGGTAGGTATCAAAGGGATTAACTAAATATTATACATATATTCTTTTTCGTGTTTCTTAATTTATAGTGTAATAAAATAAAAATAAATAAATAATTGTAATAATAATAAATATTAAATCATAGTATAATCTGTGCGTAGCTGTATATAATATAATAAAGGTGTCATTAGGTACTATAAATGAGATATATATTACTATATATTGGTGAACATTAAATGTACATAATAAAAATACAGAATTGTGTTAATTAATAAGATACATTGCATATCAAGGATAATTATTATATAATGATTCTAAAATAGTTTTTTTTATATTTCGATCTAAAATTTTGAACATTTTTTAATAGTCTAATTGGTGGCGGTAAATTATTCCAGCACTTAGTAGCGCTGTAACGAAAACTGCCCCTGAACGCTGTTGAATGATGCCGGGGCATTACTAATATCTGCGAGGCAGATCTGGTTTTTATATTATTAGCACTGCGTTTCCCTAGCCATTCAAGTTTATTATACAAGTAAAGAGGTGTTTTAGTATGTATGATACCGAAAAGCAACGTTGCTAAATGCAGACACCTCCGACCTTCCATATTAAGTATATTGGCCTGTTTTAAGTATGGACTAATGTGTTGCCTGAGCGGAATGTTCCAGCAGAATCGGGCGCACGCATTTTGCATTCGTTGGATGGAACATTTTGTTTTATACAGTAACCTAGGACCATACACCACGTCACAGTAATTGAGCTTTGAAAGTACAAGTGCTTCACAAAATCTGACTCAAAGTTCTGTATTTAGATATTTTTGAATTTTGTAGGTAACTTTAAGTCTATAAAAACAATTGGATAACACTTGGCTTATATAGAGCACGCCGCGTGCACCGGTTTTAGGTTAATGGTTTTTAACAATAATTTCACATTACAGTGTGATCTATTAATGATTATTTATGAACTTAATATTAACTAAAATTGTATTATAATTGTATTAATAACTGGAAGACCGAGCTTGCTCGGATTGATAAGAATGTACAAAACTTGAACAAAAAAAAAACTAATAGGCCATCTGGATTCGAGCCGGGGTCTTCTTTCAGATCACCCAATGTCCCATCTGAGCTGTTATAGTCTTGTATATAGTGGCGAAATTTACCTTTGCATTCTAATGTTATTGTAGTTGTTTTTGTAAAACACGCATAAAAATACATTTCTTAAAATTGAATCTACCTGTATACTAAATTTTATTAAAATCGTTGGAGCCGTTTCCGAGATTCAGAATATATATATTATGCAAGAATTGAAGGTTCAAAGATATAAGATATTAAGATATAATAAATAAAATAAAAAATCGTTCATAGAAATAACTTAAAATCAATGAAATAGATGTATCTTCTCCCTTTTAATGTACGCCAATTTTAATGTGCTCATCGAATTCCAATTTCTCTTTCAAATGCATTCAGCATAATATTGCACTATTATATTTTTATTTTATTTATTTTTACCAATATTAATAATATCTATTATTAGATACCTAAATACATATAATATGAAAGTCTGAAACCAAAATAGTATGAAAGCTTTTTACTATGTTAGTGTTGCATAGTATGGAAATTTGCCTTTTAGAAATCGTGTCTATTATCATAATTATTTCACTTATTACAATAAATCTGACATAATATAAAAGACGTGTGGCACTCGGGGACTGCCGCGGTAAAGCTATTGCATAGCATTTTTTTTCAACTTATGCAATTATAATTATTTATTTATTTTATTTATGCAGTATTTTTTTTTGATAAAATTAATTTAAAAAAAAAACAAACGGGAAGTGAGTTAAATTTTACTTGGAAGATTTGATTACAGACAGACAACGGGACAGGTGAAACTAAATAAAAATGCTTGTCATAATAATAAAAATTAAAAAAAACGTGATAAAAAATAAAGAAATCAAGACGTAACCCCAGGCTCGAACCTTGGACCTTCTGCACAAAAAGCATACGTGATAACCACTGTTCCACGGCAACTGTAATGACCGTGGCGAAATTTCTATATAGATCTAGTCAGTAAGTGTAAGGTTATTTTCGTTACGGAATTTCTGGATTCGGTCTCCACACTCAAGGCCCGCGATAGAAGCTATGGAACAGCTTAATAAATCAAACATATTACCTACTTTCATTTTTTGAGTATGCACATCTGTGTTTTCTATGTGGCCGCAAATCTCAAAGAGTGGCAATGAGTTTCTTGCCACTTCTCCGAATTAAAGTCTACTTTTCCGTAAAAGTATTGGTAAGATCTTTGCCATTCATAAGTGTAATTTTGTTCCGATCGAATAAATAATTTTTCTTTTCTTTTTTCATATAGTACCTTAATGAGGGATTGATTTGAAAATATTTAGATGCTTTGTCGTTACTTACTTCTAGAAGGCGAAACCGCACACCAAATTGTACATCGTTTAATCGATTACTATTAAATTACATCCCTACTAATATTATAAATGTGAATGTAAGTTTGTTTGTTACGCTTTCACGCCTAAACCACCAAACCGATTTTGTTGAAATTTTCTACAGGGTCACAAGGTACAATTTTCTCTAGACTACACTTTTTGAAAAGGATATAGGTTACCTTTAATTGTGACAAAATTATAGAAGGATGGAAATAGGGTATGGAAGATTGTATGGAATTGACATAATCGAGAATAACACCTCGCTCTTAACAGTGATTTTATTATTATAACACTGGAAATAAGGGATTGCTTGTAACTAATTCTAGTAGGCTTTATAACATAATTAATAGCTTTAAGGGTAAATGTATGCACCTATATGTATACACTATAATAAAGTCCCAGCCACTGTTCAGGCATTATCTATAAATAAATTTAAATGTTTTATTAAAAGATGGCTCTGTCGTAAATCCTATTACTGTACAGCTGAATACCTAAGTGACCGGACAGCCTGGGACTAGATTATGATTATTTTATAGCAATAGTAATGACAGTACAATATTGTATATTTTTATTAAAAAGAGCGCAAAAAAAGAATCCTGGGAGAGTTTCTTTCGCCGCTTCTTATCTCTCAGAGTGCCATTTGTTTCCGAAGCGGTAGTAGTATCTAGTGTATTAGAAATGACATCAAAAATACATTCTACAGGAATAAATTTTGAGAAAATAAATGCCTTTTATGCCTTTTAAATTTTCTGTTTAGGTACTTGATAAGAAACAAATAAATATTTATTCTGGCGTTTTTTTAAATTTCGACCTGTGTA
This sequence comes from Leptidea sinapis, assembly GCF_905404315.1. Classification (NCBI taxonomy): domain Eukaryota; kingdom Metazoa; phylum Arthropoda; class Insecta; order Lepidoptera; family Pieridae; genus Leptidea; species Leptidea sinapis. The sequence goes on from NC_066268.1 coordinate 6,336,215, forward strand.
GGGATGAAATAGGGAATGAAAATTCATATGGAAGTCCAAACAGCGTCACGCTTTCACACCTGACTCAAAATGCGATTTTGATTATTATTTGGTATAAAAATAGAGTAGACCTTGAAAAAGGACATAAGATACCATTTTTTCTTAAAAAGGGCATGAGTTGAAATAAGGGATGAACGTCTTATTTTAATACTTAAGTAGCTATATTCTATTATTGGAACTGCAATATTGTGGTTTCAATTTTTTTTCGCGACTTCCACTGCATTTCTCCTTTTTTGTAATAAAATTTTAAAATTTATCGAATTCCTTCCTTAGAATCACTCTTTTTGCCAGATAGTAAAATAAGTAAAAATAGCTGTAAACAAGGTTTTACTAATTAAATGAAATGAAACCTTTTTAATATAATGAACACCAGCCAGATACAAGTAGTACACCCGAAGAGACTTCATTACATGTTGATAAACTACCTTTATGCGAAATAACATGACATTTCACGGACCTATTATAACAGAACCCGGGTGACGGATATCTGTTCTTAAAAGCCTTAAAAGATAAAAGATAATATAAAATATACCACCCTTCACCGCTTCCGCCATATCTGCTCCTGAAGGGAAAGGCGGGAATACCCCACTAAGTACCCATTAGAGTTTCCAATGACCCTTGAAATTTTCCCTGCGAGTCCTTTGTCCAAAAAGTACCCACTTTAAGGACGAAATCGTATGGAAAATTGCTGAAAGATATTAGGGTTAAGGGCGAGGACATGTTTTTGCCATCTTATTGTAATGATAATTAAAACGAAAATAATATAATTGAGTTAGTTAATACTATTTAGGTTTTGACAATACAATAAAGGGATTTTGTTTTGTCTGAGGGAATTAATAAAATGATAATAAAACCGATTTTTCTAACAGAATTGTGTAAATCAAAATTTAAAAAATATTAACATTTTAAGACAAATAATTCGGATGCTAGCAGTGGCCTTACAAATCTTACTTCATTCCAAAACAAGTTAAGAGTCTTCGGTGGCCTCGTGGAAGAATCCAAACAGACTGCATTTATTGTGACAGATTTGACACTTCGGCTTGTTATGGCCAATGATCAAGGAAGGAACCTGCGAGCGTTCGTAATTGTCTCCTGCCCAAATCTACGCCTCCAATAGTAGCAGCTCAAGAACAGTAGCCCTATCCTCGAAACAAAACGAGAATAGATTCGAAGCAACCTTATTTCAAAAAGATAAATTTAATATTCTTGTTACAAAAAATGACGATTCAGTTATAGGTATACTCTTATTCAACAAAAAACGAAGTTTCGATCGAAGTTTCGCGTGTGTCGTACTACGGTTCCATTCGTCACAAAGTTTCGTCCCAAACAAACATTGATTGACATTTCTATTTTCTAAACTTACTTTAATTCATTTACGTTGCGAAGGAAAGTTTCAATATGACTCAATATGTTTGTTCAGAATTTTAAACTTAATTGGACGAAACCAAGGATTGTTACCTTTTGACCTAGTGTGGAACTTGTTGCAAACTTGCTTGAAATGTTTTCAAAAATGCTTATATATAATCGAGGCTACACTACCTGAAGACTGTTTAGAACCTAGAAGAAACCGGCGCCGCCTGCACAATTCATTTAATATTAGTGAAATTCCCGACCCAGTGCTCTGTGAACGGCTGGATCACTTGGCGTTGGGTAGAGACGTCGCTTCATTGTGTGTCTTTTACCGCATTTATCACGGGGAGTGTTCCGAAGAACTGTTTAACCTGATTCCTGACGCTGAATTCCACCTTCGCATGACATGCCACAAGTTAGGATATCATCCCCACCGGATGTGTGGCGGTCCTCCTCAGTACGGTTTTCAAGGAGTTTTCTTCCACGTACTACAAAGTTGTGAAATGAGCTTCCTTGTGCGGTGTTTGCAGGACAATACGACATTGGTACCTTCAAAAAATGCTCCTGTGATTCCTCTGGTGTTGCTCTCTAATATGGGCGGCGGTGATCACTTAACACTAGGTGACCCGTACGCTCGTTTGTCCTCCTATTCCATAAAAACAAAACCGGACTAAGAGTTTGTAGGAAATTGAAATAAATTATAGGCTACTGTGTTTTACATAAGTTATATTTAATGGGTGGTATTGATATTACCGATTTGATGAGATGCGTTTTTGCAAGATTTTAACTTTTCGTAGAGATGACAACTTAAAACCTGGTATAATAAGCATAGATAACCTTTTTATACGTAAGTAAGTCCATCTCTACTCTGTGGTATTAGAAATACATTTCATTTGATAGAACATTTATAATTAAGTTTTAGAGAGCTTGTCGTTCAAATGTCGAATGACACGCGGCTCCGATTCAGAGTGACAAGTGTGAGATTTTTTACAAATTCGATAGCGTACGTGAAACGCGTTAACTACGATTTGTATGGCGTCTATGATGCTTTCCTCTACTGCCTAGTGCCTACGTCATAAGTTGAAAGAGCGCCATCAATTATAGAAGATATGATAGGGGGATACGAATCTAGAGCAAAACGTGGATAGGACCACAACTTAACGTCAACGTTTTTGAACTTACGAGAATAGCATCGTAGCTTTGTTGATGATGGCCTAGCAAGCAGTTAGATAATATCGAGAAAGTCATGGGTTTTTTTTACTTTATTTATTTAGGGATTTTTATATGTATGTACATGTCAGCTCCATTATGATCTAAGTACATTAACAAAAAAACAAAATTTTTAGCTTAACAAACTAAAAACAAAGTTAATAAAAGGAAAAGCAAGTTATACAGTCTTCAACAAATAAGAGAATCCTTAGTTGCAGGACGGGAAAGTATATTTACAAACATGGCCGTATTCATGGATTTAAAGACGTTCACCGGATGCTTATTGGTACGGCGAACTGGAAAGTGTCGCTCAGAATTCTTGAATTCACTTTAAGAAAGTCTCCTTAACACAGCAATTTTACATACCTTTTACCTTTAAAATGAAACACAAATACTTCTTGCACAATAAATACTGCTTGACTTCAAAAAAAAACCACCGTGGTCCCACTGGTAATTGTAAATCCTGATTCTTTAAAAAAGTTTCTAGGCTACATTAACCAGCACTAAAGAAAAGTTCAGGTCTAATGAAGAGGGAAGAAGTACCTCTCATAGTTAAAGCGACAGCTCTATCGTTTCTAAGCATTTGTGCCCCAGAACCCATAACAGAATACCCATGTATCGAATTATCATTTCATTGGACCGAACATTGAAGACAGAAAAATGTTTCATCAGACCCTTAAAGGACAACACTTATTCAGCTCCATTCGCGTTTCGCTGAAAGATTTTGGTCACACTTATACAGCTCTGCTTCTATCAGCCGCGTACGAAACTTTAAATCACGTCTGCACTCTTTAATCTTTGCGTGCATAATGATTACGTCAAATCAATGCAGGAACAATACAGGTCGCAACTTGTCGACAAGGAGTCGCGAACCATCCCTGTAAAGAGCTGTTCCGAACAGCGCTGTACGCGGCGGAACAGCGCCGAACGCTCTCTATAGCATTCGCATAATAAAAACACATTTATCCTCATTTTATGCTGGTTTGCCGCGAAAGCAGAATAGACGCGGAAGCTGAATCGACGCGTACCCCTCTCCATACAAAATTGTTGTTTTCTATGGACAACAGCTGAAAAGAGCTGAATAAGTGCGCGTAGTCCCTAAAGCATATAAAAGTTACTTTTACCTTAGTACCTTATGTATTTGTTGGATGTAATTACTAATAATTGTGACAGTAATCATGACCATCATGTTTACGAAGCAACCTTACACAAACAATGAGTTCAAACTCTAAAGGTTGATGCATCCAATATAAGATAATTTATATTTATACAGTTTATTATTTATTACTTTTTATGAAATAATTTATATTATTTAAACACGATTCATATATTAATGGATGCAGCAACTTACAAACTATTTTTTTTGTATATTACAGCCATTGTAAAATACTCTATTTCATTGAAAAGATTGGACGTTGAGTTTTTAAACGACTTCAAAAAAGGATGGGGTTCTCAATTCGTTGGTATGTTTTTTTTATGTTTGTTACATCAAAAATATCGACCGGGTGAGCCGATTTTGGTAATTATTTTTTTATTTGAAAGTTGGTGCTTCCAGTGTGGTCTCATTGTAATTTGCTCCAGATCTGACAGTGGCATTCATGAGAAAACCATAAAAGTCTTAAATTTGCTATACATACGTATAACAAAGTGGATGATAAATTAACGAATAACTCAATATGGCGCCAACTGATTTCGATGATTCTTTTTTTATTGGAAAGGATATACTTCAAAGATAGTTTGGTTAGGTTCTGATTACGGAATCCATGGCAAAGTAACGGAACTCTTCAATTAAGCGCTTACGTTCATTGCTGCATTCAAAAATTTAGTATATCTACACATATTTAGACAAATTCTTAGTTAGTGTACTTCAAATACACTTTTTTTTTTTTATGGAATAGGAGGACAAACGAGCGAACGGGTCACCTGGTGTTAAGTGATCACCGCCGCCCACATTCAACACCAGAGGAATCATAAGAGCGTTGCCGGCCTTTAAGGGGAAGGTGTACGCGCTTTTTTTTAAGGTACCCATGTCGTATCGTCCCGGAAACACCGCACAAGGAAGCTCATTCCACAGCATTGTAGTACGAGGGAGAAAGCTTCTTGAAAACCGCACTGTGGAGGACCGCCAGACATCCAGATGGTGGGGATGATATCCTAACTTGTGGCGTGTCGTGCGATGGTGAAATTCGGCAGCAGGAATCAGGTTAAACAGCTCTTCGGAACACTCCCCGTGATAAATGCGGTAGAAGACACACAATGAAGCGACGTCTCTACGCAACGCCAAGTGATCCAGCCGTTCACAGAGCACTGAGTCCCCGACAATTCGAGCTGCTCTACGTTGCACGCGGTCAAATGGATCGAGCAGATACTGGGGTGCACCAGACCAGAGATGACAGCAATACTCCATGTGTGGCCGGACCTGCGCTTTGTAGAGCGCTAGAATGTGGGCCGGCTTGAAGTATTGCCGTGCTCTATTGATGACGCCCAGCTTCTTCGAAGCCAATTTGGATTTGCCCTCCAGATGGCCACGGAATTGGCAATCGCTCGAGATTTCGACCCAGTATTCCGATACTAGGCGCGGCTTTAAGAGAAGTGTTCTCGAAGAGCGGTGATACGACAAATGGGGTTTTTTTAGTGGTAAACGCGCAAACTTGAGTCTTCTGGGGGTTAAATTGGACAAGGTTCAATTTACCCCATTCCGCGACCTTCTCGAGAGAGGACTCGATAGAAGACACAAGTTTCTCCCGGCACTGGTCGACGATTACCCGAGAGAGACCTGCATGGCCCGTGTATACGGCATCACCAGTGCTGTCATCTGCATAGCAATGCATGCTGGAGGTGTCCAACATATCATTGATATGCAGAAGAAACAGCGTAGGAGATAGCACACAGCCTTGGGGCACTCCAGCATTCACGGGCTTCGGGTTCGAGCAATATCCGTCGACAACGACCTGTATGCTACGCCCAGTGAGGAAGCTGGAGGTCCACTTGCACAAGCTCTCGGGAAGCCCAAATGATGGAAGTTTTGAGAGGAGCGCCTTGTGCCATACACGATCAAAGGCCTTCGCTATATCCAGGCTAACTGCCAGGTCTTCCCCCTTGCTTTCAATAGCCGCCGCCCATCTATGTGTTAGGTATACCAGAAGATCACCTGCCGACCGTCCATGGCGAAAGCCGTACTGTCGGTCGTTGATCAACTGGTGACCCTCTAGGTATACTAAAAGCTGGTGGCTAATTATGCTCTCCATGATTTTGGAGAGCAGGGAGGTGATAGCTATAGGCCTGTAGTTCGCCGGATCCGAACTGTCTCCTTTTTTTTTAGATCGGATGGACAAGGGCTGACTTCCATGAGTCAGGGACTACGCCTTTGGAATAAGAGTGCCGGAATAAACGCGTTAGCACCGGCGTCAACTCAGGGGCACACGTTCTAAGCACGATTGGAGAAATGCCATCTGGCCCGCTTGACTTCCTGACGTCCAACGAAAACAGAGCTCGCCTAACAGTTTTCTGTCTGAACTGTACTTCAGACATAGAGCTCTGACACCGCGGGATGGTCGGCGGTGTTTTTCCGTTGTCGTCAAGAGTCGAGTTGGAGGCGAAAAGAGCGCACAGGAGCTCGGCTTTCTCTTTTGCCGTATGGGCCAGGGTGTCATTCCTCATGTGCAACGGCGGCATGGATGGCTGGTTGAAGTTACCAAGAGCAGCTTTCGACAACGACCAGAACTTGCGTGTTCCGGTCGAGTAACTGGAAAGCTGCTCGCCGGTTTTGACGACGTACTTAGACTACGCACGGGCGATTTGCCGCTTAAAAAATCTGGAGGCACGGTTATATTTCCTCTTAAGAACTTTGCAGTTCGGATCCTTTGTGCCCAGCGCCGCAACCCAAGTTCGATACGCCTGTTTTTTGCAGTCAGATGCTGCTTTAACTGACGCATCGAACCAGGGCTGTGATCTGCCACCGATCGGTACTACAGAGCTTGGTATAAAAATATCCATGCCCTGCAGTATCACATCGCCTACTACAATGGCGCAGGCACTAGGATCATCCGAAGGGAAACAAACCTTGCCCCAAGGGTAGGATACAAAAAAGGAACGCATCCTATCCCAATCTGCTGACTTGTAGTGCCAAACGCGGCGGGTCGCTGGTGGTCTGCGACGTTGGCGTCGGATAGGCACTACACTCCTGACCAGGCAATGGTCGGACGTTCCGAGAGGGGCGTCGACAAATACCTGGTAACCATCGGGATGTGTAGTCAGCAGAAGATCTAATAAGGACGGCATGTGGCTATCCACATCCGGGAGCCGCTTTGGCGACTCAACCAATTGGGACAGACCATACGCCAATGCAAAATTATGCACAGATCGCCCTGCGTAGTCTGTGGTACGTGATCCAAGCCATTCGGCATTGTGCCCGTTGAAATCACCCAAGACCACGATTTCAGCGGAGGGGATCTGTGCAAGCACGACGTCAATTGCCGCTTGAACGCAGCCCATGAGATGATCGGTTTCTGCGTTACCACTATGGGACCTGTAGACACACGCATAGATACGGACGCGGTCGTCTAAATCTACGCGGAGCCAGAGAGTAGACAGGTCCCTACCCTCAAAATTGCCGAGACGGCGACAGCAGATATCCTCCCTAACGTACACACATACCCCGGCATGAGGCAAAAAGTTGTGCTCAATTTTGTACCCGGGGTACGTTAAATATGAGACGTATCGCTAGGTCGAGATATCTGCGTCTCCGTAAGGAAACACAAGGCCGGCTGCGCCGTCTCAAGGTGGTGGTGGACGGCGATTAAATTGGAGTGAATTCCCCTGATATTGCAAAAGTCCACGTTGAGCGTGGAGCGGGGTGCCGTGGTGTTACTGCCTCGTTTGTCCTCGGTCATGCGCGGTTCTGTGCCCGCCCCAGAATACGAAGGGCGGCCCGAGCGAGAGTGCTCGGGGAGGGATTCTCCGGCTCTGGTAGAGCCGGTACCCTCCTGGGGTAATATCTTTTTACGGGCCGCTCTCATAATTTGTGGGGGAAGGTGGGGAAGGGATGGCCTCCGGTCATCGACACTAACCTATGCGAAACATAGCGGCACTAGGCCGCTACTTCACGCCGGTATTCTGTGCGAGTGTGGTAATTAACCCGGACGAGTCTGGCCCGATTGTGCTGACGTCATAAGACGGCAGCGTGACTCTCCCACTTCTAAAAAAACCACTAAAAATCAAAAAATTAACAAAAAATCAACCGACTTCAAAAACACAATTCCAAAACACTAGATATAATATGCACTAAAAAGTATTAAAATAATTGCGTATTTTTATACAGTCTAATTAATAAATCTAATTCTAGTTACGATTATTGTAAATTTTGGAGTCGGTGTCATCCAAGATAGGTTTGTTACTACATACATAGTTATAGTGAGATGTGCTTGAGTCGTGAGGAGGCGAGAGGCGAGAGCGGGTCGCGGCGTTAGGCCACCGATTCCTTAAATAACAATATTCGTAGCTAGAATTTTATTTATTAATTAGATTGTATAAAAAACGCAATTATATTAATACTTTATAGTGCATATTATGTCTATTGTTTTGGAATAGTGTTTTTGAAGTCGGTTGTTTTTTTGTTAAAATTGTTTTTATACAAATGATTTAAGTTTTCTTTAGTGTTAATTCCGCCAATATTTGTCTTTAAAACAATTCGACACGTGTTTCGCCTCTCCACGAGGCATCCTCAGGACGTGTTGCCTCGCCAAAATCTGGCACGAGACGTGTCGAATTGTTTTAAAGACAAATATTGGCGGAATTAACACCAAAGAAAACTTAAATCATTAATTGTATGATTATGGATTTCCGCAAAGTAACGCCTAATTCAATAAATTTTCAGAAATGTTTTTGTATGTTCTTGTCACGCTCAACATTTTACGAACATATGGTAAATTCAGTAATTTAAATGAAATATTTATATTGAAAATTTATTTGACTTTGACTTTGTGAAGCTAAATTCAGACCCAGATCAGATTCAGTTTCGTTCGTTTCGTATTTTTAGATACAGTAATACATACTAATACATACAAGCTTGAAACTCATTTCAAGTGCACGTAGTAAACTTTTTCAATTAATATTTTATTAATAAGTACTTCAATTATTGTTTGTCGATGTCTGATTTAAACAAATAATACTCCGTGTCTGAAATCACAGTTCTTACATATTTACTTTGTATTTTTAATTGAAAATTGAATGTAAAAATTAAAAAAGATAACAAACAGTTTGTTTAGAAAAGTCTAGACTGTTTTGTAAGCAAGCTAACGTCGGAGCGAACGACACCAAGCTCTTTTATCTTATATATAAAATTCTCGTGTCACAATGTTAGTTACCTTACTCCTCCGAAACAGCTTTACTGATTTTTACCAAATTTTATATGCATATTGAGTAGTTCTGAGAATCAGCTACTATCTATTTTTCATCCCTCTAAATGTTAAGGGTCCACCCAAAAATTTATTTTTTTTATTTTTATATTATGATATAGCTTTAAAAATACATACAAAATTAAATTTTCGCCCTTCTACGATCTACACTATTTTTGTATCATGATTTTTATATTATTCTGTTCCATCTACCAAACCGATATAGAGTTGCAAGATGGCAATCGAATACAATAATTATATTACGATATATTTGGTAGGTCTGAGAATCGGTTGCATCAAAATTTTAATAATTGATTTTTTTAATATGTTATATGGCAATACGACGTTTGCTGCGTCAGCTAGTAAAATATAATATCTGTACATTCGATGATATATGTAGGTACTAGATATTTAAGACAACGGCCGGTTAGCAAAATGGCAAGATTAATATGGCCAGAAATAAATGAGTGTCACTGTTAATGTTTAGTATGGTTAAACCGTAAGTATGTAGTATGGAAGCTCCGTAAAATCTTCTCGTCCCAAATACCACAGTGTCTAAAGACGAAGGTTTTCAACCAGTGTGTGTTGCCAGTGATGATGAACGGTACGCAGACGTGGTCGCTAACTATGGGCCTTATGAGAAAGCTCATGGTCGCTCAGAGGGCAATGGAGAGCGCTTTGCTCGGTGTTTCCCTGCGAGATCGAATCAGAAATGAGAACCTAAGTTACTGACATAGTCCAAATGATTGCGAAACTGAAGTGGCAGTGGGCAGGACACATAGTTGACGGACAGAAGGCTGTTGGCACAGAAAAGTCTTTGAATGGCGACCACGTGCCGGAATAGGCAGTGTTGGTAGGCCCCCCATGAGATTGACGGAGGGTCTGGTCAAGATTGCCGGAATACGTTGGATGAGGGCAGCGCAGGACCGATCGTCGTGGAAATCTTTGGGAAAAGCCTGTGTCCAGCAGTGGACGTCTTTCGGCTGATGATGATGATGAAACATAAAGATTAATGAGAATTTAAGAAGAAACACATGAGTATCAGGACTTAAACAAATGAAAATCTGCTCTTCACATCTATCATAAAAAAAATCAGTTCAAAACTTAAGTTACTGATGTTGTTTGCAAATATAATAACGAGAAGTATAAGTATCAAACCACTCATTATAAAAATTTCTCATACCTGAGAATTCCTCAGAATAGAGTTAAGAAAATGAGCAGAACTTTTTTCTTTCTTTATAATTGCAGAAGGAACAAATCAAATCATCATATATGAAATGAAATGATTGTTTTCTGTTGTGGATCGAATTTTTTGATCTTGTTTATCAATTAATTCCTTAAGAAAAAAAAATCCGAGAGCGATATTTTCTATATCAACTTCCGCAGATATTAGTTTATTTTGTAATTCGGTTATTTTATTTTCAATTTCTTCAAGTTTGTTATTATTACTATACCATTCCGGGTAACTTCTGTTTTTAGGTGTCATGAAATCGGTATCATCCTCGTCAGCTTCATCAACCGTCAAAGAATCAAAGGAATTATGAGTCTGTGCATTAGGTCAATACTTTTTGCGATGTGTCACGTTTTCATTTAGTGAATATGACGACGTTGATATATTTATTTGAATATTTATACTTAAAACCGATGCTTGATGCGGAATCAACATAATAAACATCTATTAATGCAAATTAGACTTATTGCCTAAGACTAACTTGATAAAGCTATCTAAGAAATCACGCGAAGTCATCGATATATTTTGAGAGAACATTAAATTAGCGTAATAATTACGAATTAAATACAAAATAATATCGAGATATCTTTCTTGGATGAATTACAATTTTTTTTATGGAATAGGAGGACAAACGAGCGTACGGGTCACCTGTTGTTAAGTGATCACCGCCGCCCACAATATCCCGCAACACCAGAGGAATCACAGGAGCGTTGCCGGCCTTTAAGGAAGGTGTACGCGCTTTTTTTGAAGGTGCCCATGTCATATCGTCCCGTAAACACCGCACAAGGAAGCTCATTCCACAGTTTTGTAGTACGTGGAAGAAAGCTGGAAGTGGTGAAAACCGCACTGTGGAGGACCGCCACACATCCAGATATTGGGAATGATATCCTAACTTGTGGCGTGTCGTGCGAAGGTGGGATTCGGCGGCAGGAATCAGGTTAAACAGCTCTTCGGAACACTCCCATTGATAAGTCCCTCTACAAATACGCTATTGGTAGAGGGGCCCTAGTTTCTGCTATTATTCCACTCAGTTGGGTCCATTTTGCGTGTCACAATCATACTATTGTGACGACAAAATAATTATTATTTACAGAAAATAAACACGGTGTTTTAAGGGTTCCGTAGCCAAATGGCAAAAATCGGAACCCTTATGGATTCGTCATGTCTGTCTGTCCATATGTCACAGCCAATATAAGAACTATAATGTTGAAACTTGGTAAGTAGATGTATAGGTATTGCTTATAAAATCGTGTTTGTAACTCCGCCGAAATTATTTAATTTGTTTATGGAAGTTCTGCAAAGGTAATTTATGCTACTTGACCCGAGTTCTGACTTTCGCTCATACTTTAATGCGCCGAAGTGTATGAAAGTATAACCATAAAAACCGGAAGAGGCATTCGATATTGACTTTCATGAGAAGAACGGAACAATACGATTAAAACAATGAGATTTCTATGAGAGTATTATTATAATTGTCTTTTTCTATACGATATCTTATCCAAGCTGGAGCGAAAATACTTTTATTTCTTTTAATTACAGTACAGGCGCCTTTTTCTGCCGTAAGTGTGCCACTTGCACAGTTTTAGAGCCACAACTATTGAAAGTAGTCATTTGCATTTTAAAAGTTCTTTATTTAAGTAAAAAATATATATATAGAAAGTATATAACTTGACACAGTCAAATATTTCTTAAATTTAATACATTTCGACGGCGACATTGCAAACTGTAAGAAATTTACGTGGAAAATTTTCGAGAAACGATCTGCCTTTTGTTCAATTTGTGCGTCAATCTGTGAAGCGAGTTCGTAAAAATGGATCGTTATTAGACGAAGCAACCCGTGTACGTTTGCTTTAAAGACTCACTACTCTGGAAGTAAGTTTTAATAAAATTTAATATTTCCCAATTTTGTTCGAGCGTATAGCGTCCCATTTTGCAAATGTCAAACATAATAGTAACTTCCAAGTCAAAACGTAAATGACATTCTACCTTTCAAAGTCAAAGTAATCGATACTTTAAATTTGAAGAACTACACGGCCCACCCTTTATAAACCAGATTTATAAAAGAGATTTCCACCTATGTACTGACTCATCACGATATCTCTGGCACCATAGAGACTTGAAATTTGGGAGAAATATTTCTTTCGAAATTGAAGTTGATTCGTTCACATAGTTCGATGGACAGATGGCCGTTGGGGTAGTAAATTCCTCGAATGGCGACCACGTACCGGAAGACGCAGTGTTGGTAGGCTCTCCACAAGATGGATCGACGATCTGGTCAAGATCGCCGGAATACGTTCGATGAGGGCAGCGCAGGACCGATCGTCATGGAAATCTTTGGGGGAGGCCTTTGTCCAGCAGTGGACGTCTTTCGGCTGATGATGATGATGATTCCTTTCGCCGAGTAGAGGAAAATATTTTCAACAACTATTTTTAAAATTACCATTATGATCAATATTAACATTTAACATATTCTCTATTGAAATAAGGCAGTCGGCCATGTTAACTGAAACATATGGAGTATTGCTGTCATCTCTAGGCTGGAGCACCTCAGTATCAGCTCGATCCATTTGACCGCGTCTAACGAAGAGCAGCTCGAATTGTCGGGTGCCCCGGTGCTCTGTGAACGGCTGGATCAATTGGCGTTGCGAAGAGAGACATCGCTTCATTGTGTGTCCTCTACCGCATTTATCATGGGGAGTGTTCCGAAGAGCTGTTTCACCTGATTCCTGCCGCCGAATTCCACCTTCGCACGACACGCCACAAGTTAGGATATCATCCCCACCATCTGGATGTGTGGCGGTCCTCCACAGTGCGGTTTTCAAGGAGCCTTCTTCTACGTACTACAAAGCTGTGGAATGAACTTCCTTGTGCGGTGTTTTCGCTCTTGTGTGTCCTCTGGTGTTGCAAGAGAATATTAGCGGCGGTTATCACTTAACACCAGGTGACCCGTACGCTTGTTTATCCTCTTTTTCCTTAAACATGAGTGACGTTACAACGATTTATCATTTGATTCTGAGGCGCGATGTAATAATCGGCATCCAAGAAAGCGATGTTTTCGCGCGTAATTCAAAGTATATTTATTATAAAATACAGTAATTTTCGTTACAGCTTATAACCTTCATATAGAAGAAGAATCCAAAATCGCGCAAATGAAAAATAATAGTTATAAATATAGTTTTCAAAATCAAATAAACTTTATTCAATTAGAGTTAAATTATTCGCTTTTAAGTCGTCACAATAAGTGTTTTTTTTTTAAATTACTGAATCTACCATAATATGTTCGGAAAATGTAGAGCTCGTGAGAAGAACATACAAGAAACTCAACGGCCACACTTTTAAATCAATAGAGTATTTTACAAGGGCTGTAATATACATAACAAATTAGTTTGTAAGGTGCTGCATCTAATATTTTAATTGTGTTACTTAAATGCGTTTTAAGAATAAACTGTATCCTTTATTGGATGCATAAACCTTTAGAGCTTGAATTAATTGTTTGTGTAAGGATGCTTCGTTAACAATACACTGATCTTTTAACTATAACCGGTCTACCTGGCACCACAAGCGGCACCCATTCACCAGCCACCACGTTAATGAAGAAATCGCAACCTAACGTTGGCCAAAACCAACGAATACTTAAAATATAATGTCTGCCCACATAATAACAGTAGGAGGCTCCTTTGCACAGGATGCCGGCTAGATTAGAGGTATCACAACGGCGCCTATTTCTGCCGTGAAACAGTAATTTGTAAACATTACTGTGTTTTGGTCTGAAGGGCGCCGTAGCTAGTAAAGTTACTGTGCAAATGAGACTCAACATCTTATCTCTCAAGGTGACGAGCGCAATTGTAGTGCCGCTCAGATTTTTTTTCAAGAATCCTGAGCGGCACTACATTGTAATGGGCAGGGCGTATCAATTAACATCAGCTCAACGTCGCCTCGTCCCTTATTTTCATAAAAAAAATGTAATCGTTGTAGAATTAGCAACCGAATGTTGGCCAACACTGCAAATATAATGTCCGCCCACATAATAGGAACAATGTTATGTGAAAAACAGTTTAGAATAAGTAACGTAACCTTTGTAAACAATAGTGTTAGAATAACACTATATTCTATAACAGTTACATCTTGACAAAACAATGTGATCAACGAAGTCTGAGCACAATGTGTGTACATTCATATACAATATCTAGTGGGAACCATGTTGAGATAGACAGAGTCTCTGGCAATATATTTTAGCTTCCCGCAGCTGTATTATGTTCGCATTGCGATCCGAAAGGAATGTTTGAAAGTCGTGAAAGGAAAACCCACAAAAAATAAACTCACATACATTTTAAGGTATAATAGTAACCAGTTTAGGTTTATTAACCTAGCTAGCTTTGTATGATAATATATTAATAACTGATGCCCGTGACTTCGTCCGTGTAGATAAAGGTTTTTTAAATATAATAAGCATGTTTGGAATTGAAGATTATCTCATGTCCTTTTCCAGTTTCGGTGCCCGTTTTCGCTCCCGTTCCCAACATATTATCAGCTCTTTACGCCCGTAACACAGGATTACCTAGATCAGGCACAGTGTTAAGCTAGTTAGCTTAAGTAAGATTTTTGTATTATTATTTTTATTTTTTAATTCAATAAGCTTTTATTAAATAAATTTAATTGAAAATCTTTAGATTGGGACAATCTATACGCTCTCTTATATATCTTTTTCAATAATTATGCCACGACATTGCCCTTGAAAACATATGTAATAGTTTTGATTAATTCGGAGCGTTAATACGTCCTTTATACAAGAAATGGCCATATAATTTACTTGTATGTCGTAGTTGTAGTTGCGAGAGATATATCAACAAAATCTCTCTTCAAAAGGACCTTTACCTGTCAAGAACTGCAGTAAATTCATCCGTAGAACATCTATATGCTCTAACAAATTCGTACCTAATTTGCTTAGGTAGGAAGAACAACACTATCAGTAATGGTAAGTATTGGTAGAATAACAAAGAACGACAAATCTCAGGAACTGTTCAGAATTGCTCTATTTGCAATATAAAGAACCCACATAGTCGAATGCTAAGAATTTCGCCGATAGATCTAGTTTTAATCACCTCTCTCCATCTATATAATTTCTAAGTCTAAGCTACCAGATATTCAACCAAGCTATTGTTTCAGATCAAATTGAGGAAGGGACGTCTGGTGAATCATACACCGGTAATGCAGTTGGATACAACAAAGGAAATATGGATTCGAAAAGGCAAAGACATCACAGAAAAGAATGGAGGTTCCTCCATATATTAGTAAATCTGTGCATTATTGCACAAAGCAATTGTCAAACACTTAAAACACAAAGTGAAGATGTAACCAAAATAAAACTAGATAATAAATTAGATTCTAACGTCTGCCATAGTTGTAATGATAGTCAATTTAATAATGATAAGAATATAAAATTAACAGAAACACAATCAGAAAATTATTTAGATAATATATTAGATGATATAAGCGTATTTTGTGAGAAATACGTATTTGTAAATAACACTGAAAAAGAATTGAGTCGAGTATTAGAAGATGCAATTGATGAAGCATTTAAGAGGGACAGGTATGAGATTTTTGATGGTTTCGAAATCAAATCTATAAAAGGTAATAAAACGAATGCTGCGAGGAGAACGGATGTGCAAGGGAGAGCACTATTCAGTAGCTATACATATGAATACAGATTGTTACAGAAGATTAAGAGTTTTGTAGACACGCACATACTGTCGATCAACTTACCAAAAGCAGCAAGCCTTATGAGATTCAGATGTAAGTTTTTATTATGATAAGCTTTACCTTATAATGCTGAGCTAATTAATATTTCAGGACATTTTTCATTATTCTAGGTTTATCATTTCCCGAACGTTGTATTAAACAGCATGAAACTGTGATAAATATCTGGTTAATAACTATTTTTTTATTCTGATTGCTACCAGAATCTAGATAGGTCTACCAGAATCTGATGGCAAAAAGAGGAGAAAGAAATTGACACTGGCAATACTGGGGAAATAGGAGTAAAACGTTTTGATACTTTGAGTCTGTGTGTGATACGTGCAAATATTTGTTGCAATTTCAAAAAACAAAACATTTTTTTTGTTGTCATAATATGAAAATCGCTATTTTTTAATTTATTTTTTGCCATCAGATCCTGGTAGACCTATAGCTAAGGGGAGCGCTTCATTCTGATATATGTATATATGTAGGTACTATTAACGTTAGCATCTTTAGACGGAACTCGGTGTCGGTAAAGGCTTACTAAAAATCGCGATTTCATTATCTATACATCTATACATATAAATCAAGTGTCGGTTTGTAATATTGAAATAACGATATTTTACTACATGTATATGAATATACGGTACATACACCAAAATAACGTTTTTTACAATTTTTGTCTGTCTGTATGTTTGTTCCGGCTAATCTCTGAAATGGCTGGACCGAATTTGACGGTTTTATTGGCAGGTAGCTGATGTAATAAGGAGTAACTTAGGCTACGTTTATTTTAGAAAAATTCTTTTATTTTATAAAAATAAAGTCAAGTAGTAAATTTTGTAATGTCCAAGAAGTGGTCTAACTCTAAAAATAATTTTATATGGCAAAACAAAGTTTGCCGGGTCAGCTAGTATTAAATAAATAGCTGGAGTTGTCTCCATTCCAGTCTCTATTCGTAGACTCGTCTTACCTAAGCCTGCGTTACACAGCTGAGCATTCGCTAACAAAATTATCAATTCTGAAATTTCTAACGCCCATCCTTTTTTCCTTATATGGCGTGCCTAAAGAAGTTTCACTACAGTAGAAAGTTTTGTTACCATCTAGGAAATAGTAATAGCCAAATTGGTTCAAAGTATCTATTTGTATATTATGTTGCTTTAGAATAAGTATTTTACTCTAACGGCTAACCTGTACAAAAATGTCTTACAAACTAATCAAGTTCAAAACCCTGTTAATTGTCAATAAAGCCTCTAAAAATATGAGCGATGGCTGTTTCGATTCGAAATGATAAACGTCAAGAAAATGTATCTAAGTAAGAATGTAAGCAACATTAAGCTCATAAAAAATTGCATTTCTTATTACCAAATTAAGATGAAAAAATGATATCACTTAGTTTTTCATTAATAACTCAAAAACTATTAATATTTATGGAATTATCGCAATGGGTGCACTGCCGCTAAAAGACGGCTAACCGCAATAAAATTGATTTGTTTATAGTAACGGTACAATAATTTATCGCTCATAATTTTAGGAGCTCTATCAAGGGTTAACACGTTTTGAACTTATTTAATAGAGTAGGTATTATTCATGTATGAAAAAACCTGGATTTTAATGTAAAAATTGGCTAGCGAACCAAATAAATAAATAAAATTAATAGCACATTTATTAATACCGCTTTACTCACGTTCGATCGGTGTCGGTGCCGACTAGTTTGGGACCATTCGGAGGTCCTTCATCAGGGTGAGTTTTGTGGGTTCGCAATAACGTCCCGTCTCTTACTGCGGACTTGTGCACGTTGTGCGCGGCTGGACAGGGCGGGGGCGCACGGTATCACTGACACGCTGTCACTATTTGTGTCCTCGGGTGCACAAGATGTACTCACAATGTCCACTACGTGATCATCACAATAAGACTGCCCTGTCCAGCCGCGCACTACGAGCCCAAGTCCGCAGTATGAGACGGGAAATTATGACGAACCCGCTACACTCACCCTGATGAAGGACCTCCGATAGGTCCGAAACTAGTCGGTACCCACACCGACAAAACGTGAGTAAAAGCGTAATCTATATATATATATAAATGAATTGCTGTTCGTTTGCCTCGCTAAAACTCGAAAACGGCTGGACCTATTTGGGTAATTCTGGTCTTGAATTACTTATTGAAGTCCAGCGAAGGTTTAAAAGGTGAAAAAATATTGAAAATTATCGGAATGAAATAAAAACAACAATTTTGTATTTCCTGATGTGTCCCCCGTGGTTGAGAAATCAAATTGAAAGAATAGTTCTAAATTAAAATGAATAACTAATTATATTTTTTATATCTTTATAACTTTCTCTTAACCACAGTTGTTAACTATCTATCAGATTATTTATAGAGCTAACTCACGTGCTAACCGCAATGTTTCTAGAGAGAGACAGATCAAAAAAATAGTCGTATTGATATGTCAGAATTGCGTTCTTTAGTGAGTAACAAGAAGGCTTGAAGAATGCAACGAGTTCGTGCATAATAACAGAAAACTTTAAATTTTAACAGACTGTATGATAATTGATTTAATAAAAAAGGATTCCTTTTGTTTGTTTTAGTTTTATTTCATACAAAAGTTTAGGTCTTTTATTTATCGATTGAGTCAGCTAGTAATAAATAAGTTAATAATGACACACGAGAGTTTTAATAATTTAAATAAATAGCTGTCTTATAGAGGTACACCGTTACACGGTATTCAGATGAACTTAAAAACGAGTCAAACGGGCACAAAACGATGACGTACTTTCAAGATGTTGTAAAACTTTATCTTTATTGCGTTTCCTTTTTGGAAGACATATTATTATCATTGTCTGAATCTGCGTTCGAAAAATAATGTAATATATTTAGGTATATTATGTTGGTTTTTAGGGTTCCGTAGCCAAATGGCTAAAAACGGAACCCTTATGGATTCATCATGTCTGTCCATCCGTGTGTCACAGCCACTTTTTTCCAAAACTATAAGAACTTAAAGTGTTGAAACTTGGTAAGTAAATGCATTCTGTGAACCGCATTAACATTTTCACACAAAGAAATTAAAAAATTTTGGGGTCTCCCCATAATTAGAACTGAATTTGAAAAAATTTTTTTCATCAAACCCATATGTGTGGGATATCTATACTGGATAGTTTGCGCGAGAGACACTTACAAAGTGGTAAAATATGTGCCCCCCCCCCTGTTACTTCTAAAATAAGAGAATATTAAAACTAAAAAATATACATATATGATGTACATTACCATGCAAAATTCCACCGAAAATTGTTTTGAACCAGATCTAGTAAGTAGTTTTTTAAGACGTCATAAATCGTATTATCAATAACATAATTAAAAAAACTACACTATTATTAATACATAGATCTGCTACGGAACCCTTAATAGGCATGTTTGTTTTGGTGACAACATGTAATTTCGCAACGTTACACACAAATAAAACTGAATATATTTTGTTAATCGTTAATCAACATTCTTTCGTGTTTATGTCAAGATTTTATAAGAATCTTTGTTTTTTTCCTTTTGATTATGTCACTCGTAAATTTCAGCTTTCTATATACGGTGAATATCATTAAAATTTATTTAATTTTTGCAATTCAAGACATAATTCCGTAGCTCAATCATATATACACACAAAAGTGTATAGATCCTGGTTCATTTAATCACACCCTGACTTACACACACACACACACCCACACCTATCACTCACACACCAAAAGCAAGTTATACTTTGTCCATTTTTAACCGACTTCAAAAAGGAGGAGGTTCTCAATTCGACCCGTATTTTTTTTATTTCTGTACACCGATTACTCTGAGATTTATGATCCGATTTACGTTATTCTTCATTAGTTCGATGCGAAATAGATGCCATTTGATCCCATAAAAATTTTACTCAGTTTGGCCCAGTAGCTTTCATTTTATGAACATTTTTCATGAAAATATAATGAATAAATAAATAAATAAATAAATTTTTTGTCTACCTGTATGATATAATTGTTTCTTGTGTTCGGCTTTTCTAAGAGTTTTCATTCAGGTTTATTGTATATTATTATTATTAACGGACACTTATAAGAAAAAAAAAAATAATACTACTAAAAATTCTCTTATGCAAACCTTTACCTTTAATATTTATAAAATACTATTATTTGTATGTGATACATATTGATAGCTTTGAAGTCGGCTTTGCAACGAATTAAAACAGTTGCTTCGATCTCCGTTTTTTACAAGATTATAGCCGTCATCTGTCAAACTGTCAATGACTGCACGTTTCATACAATCGAGTGAATCGCTTATTTCTTACGGCCGTTCCCAATATACTATATACAAATAGAGATAAATTACTACCTTCTACTGTCAGTAATTAGCTGTCAATAATCTGAAGCTGTCCCAATATACCGATAAGTCATTCTCATCGCCTTATATTGGGACGCGTGAATTGGAATTTCCATACAAACTTCTATCGCTGGTAAGCTATACGTCGTCCCATAGACAGACAGCGTGTACGGATAAGGTGAGATACCGTCGATAAGTTTATTGGGTTACTGTTATTGAGTTACGATTTTTAACTCAAGTAAGAGATAGACTGAATATTGGGAGTGGCGGTTAGAGAGTTTCGCTAGGCTGGGCAGCGAAATTAGATTCCTCACCGCGAAATGGGTTTTTGGTTTCCAGATTTAACACTATGATTTCTAGACAGCTGAAGTGTGTTGAACACTGATGTAGGTTTTATAACATGTGGCATATTAGTTATTCCATTTAAGGTTGTGTTTCATATTTTTATCTACACCCATGCTTTAAATCCTCTATTAAAGATTCTAAAACAGTTAGCTTATTGCCAACATTAAAACACCCAATGTACTAATAACCATTACATCATGCAAACGAGTGTTGTAATGAAATTCAGTACAACATTATATTATACTTCAACAGGATATAAACAACGTTCTAAAGTGGAGAAAAAAAACTATATGTTAACACAAGTAAGTGTTCAATATTATCATTTAGAAGATCATATCTTCCACATCATCATCCATAACATATGGAAGGAAACTTACTTGAAAGGGTGACTGAGGTCAGAGACTTAGGAGTGTGCTTTACAGCTGACTTGAACTTTAGGACCCATATTATTGATATTTGTAAGAAAGCATATCGTAACTTAGGTTTTATGTTACGGCTAGCAAATCAATTTACAAATATCGGGGCTTTGAGAGCATTGTACGATGCACTGGTTAGAAGCCACTTGGAATGTAATTCTGCAATCTGGTCTCCCCATGACGCTAAATATAAATTTATGCTTGAACGTATACAGAATAAGTTCCTTAGATTCATGTATCTCATATACATGAATCCAAACGATCCGGGCTATCCATTATTATATCCTACTTTGTTTCTGTTGGGCATGGTGGGTTATTACAAAATTGAGGTTAGAAGAGAAGTTGCTTTAGCTATGTATTTACTAAAAGTTATTAGAGGTAAGATACACAGTCCTAGGCTCCTGGAGTCAATACTGCTGTGTGTCCCTGACGAGTACGTAGGACGGCGGCGGCGACCACCGCTGCTGGTGGTGCCTCGTGCACGTACCAACCTTCTGCAGCGGGTGCTCAACGCGATGTCCGAACACTTAGACCTGTTCTCTTGTCCGATGAGTGAACTCACTAGAGCTGTGTATTGTATAGTTTTTATTCAATTAGAGTAATATTATCTAGTTAATTAAGTTTTTCTTAAACGAAATATTTTTTTCAATGATATAACGCATAAGGTTAAACCTGTAATGATGGATGTAGTGTGGTTATATAAATAAATAAATAAATAATATGATCCGTTTTCATAATAACACTCCTTTAGATGATATCTTTGTTATGTAATTATTATAATTAAAAACAAAATTTATGAATGACTTCTCGGGTTTTATGTGAGCGCTCTTCCACTGAGCCATTTTCGAGTGTCGTGTGGTTTGTAAATCTTGATTTGTCTTTGTTCAACTCTCAGGTTGTGGCTTCATCTACAGGATCTACTTTACAGTTGATAACCTGCTCAACTCCAATATTTGCGTATTAGGAAATTTACTTGAGATGTCGCTCTTTCAAATCTAAACAAACTGTTGTTTTTTAAAGTGACAACCTTCACTTCTGGGATTAAATTACACAAATTAAGTTTGAAAACAAAATTGATGAACGATGCGGGACTCGCACCCAAGTGATTTTGTTATAATCATTTTAGCAAACAAAAATACTCCCAACTTGTTGTGGAAGTTTGCGGTGTCGTCATCAGTTACCTGTACATGTGCTTCTTTCCTGTGAGACCCTGATCTAAAACAAAATTGCAAAAATTGATTTCACAAATTCAATACATACCAGTGGGAGGCTCCTTTGCACTTGATTCCGATTAGATTATGGGTGCCACAACGGCGCCTATTATATCATGACGTATATGATATATCATGACGCGTCAGTCCTCAGATACGGTCTTCTGAATCGGGGTAATGGCATGTGCATTTTACCAGTGGTAGGCTCCATTGCACAGGAAGCCGGCTAGATTATGGGTATGGGGCGCCGTAGTTAGTGAAATTACTAGGCAAATGAGACTTAACATCTTATGTTTCAAAGCGACGAGCGCAGTTGAAGTGCCGCTTAGAACTTTTGGGTTTTTCAATAATCCTGAGCGACACTGCATTGTAATGGGTAGGGCATATCAATCACCATCAGCTGAACGCCCTGCTCGTCTTGTCCATTATTTTCATATAAATAAAAAACATTATTTATTTAACAAAATTGTAACTGACCAGTTTCCTTCAAAAAAATTCCATTGCCAATAAAATAACACATTCCAAATATATTTTAATACATTAACATGCCCGCTAATCCACATTATATTATACTCAATACTACAATGATTGTTATGTTTTAACAGCCTTTGGATTGAAGAAATTCTTCCTGCCACTCCTGATTGGGATGCAAGTTTTCAAAAGTATTCTGCTGGCGATGTTCTTGCCGAGTATATTGGGAAGCTTCGGGAAGATTATTGGCAAAGGTAAGTTGATGTTAGTGCTTCTAAATTTGTTGTTAAACATTTAACATGTTTTGATCACGGACGAGTAAAAATTTTAGGACTCCGCGCCGTGATATTAGCAAGTGAAGCATGGTTATGCTATTGTGTGTACGGGGGATACTAATTACACATTTTTTCTCTCTTAAATAATCATAAATGGCCACAAATACTTATATAGTATCGTTTTTACACTTTTTCACAACGCACGACGGCATTTTTTAAATATTTTATTGTGATCTGTCACAGACTATGACAATTTTCATAATGGCCGCCTATCGGCCTGTAGTAGTGTAAGTGTGTGCGTGGGCTATGTATTTACACGTTAATCGGCTTGTTTTGGTGCTACACTGTTATGTAAGGTGATACGGAGTCCTTATTTTTTTACTAGTCCGTGGTTTTGATATACAAAGGATATTAAGAAAAGATACCTATATTTACTTGAAACAGGTTGTTGTTGTAAAACGACAATACCAAAAACTTTAAAAATAAATAATAATGATAACATTTTAAAGTTGCTGCCCTGCAGTTAACCATAATAATTATGACATTATACATTAGTAAGGCTTTTGTGGGGCGATATATATGCTTTTACACCAAGATCCCAGAAAAAGTTCAAAACAAAAGTATTACGTTATTCAAAAGAATTGTTAAAAAGCGTTTGTGTAGTAAAGGTTACTATAGCATAAATGTCATTCTTCACGATACCACAGATTGGGAATAGAGCCACTGCCCTCAGGCTATTAAATAATAAGTTTAATTGTAGGATATTACTTTGTAAATATTTTAATGAAAAAACAAATAAGCCCGCTGAGTTTGTTGCGTTCGTTCTTTTCAGGTCTGAGGCATTCTTTTTGGAATGGGTGGTAGTTTTTGACTTTCAATATGTTTATCAATAGGACGATTCATAGATTTTCTATATATATATAAAAATGAATTGCTGTTCGTTAGTCTCGCTAAAATTTGAGAACGGCTGGACCGATTTGGCCAATTTAGGTCTTGAATTATTTGTCGAAGTCCAGGGAAGGTTTAAAAGGTGAATAAATAGGAAAATGCTGCTAAATTAAATAAAAACAACAAATTTGTTTTTCCTTTGATGTGTCGTTAAATAATTTCTATGAGAGAATTTATTGACGCAAGGTTTGACAGTTCTGCTGTGAAACAATTTCATTACGACAGCATGTTTTACGAAGTAATTTTTGATGTTATGATATATTATTGACAAATTCATATAAAAACATTACTTTATTTATTTTATACAGAACAGCGTAATAATAGCGTAGAAATAAGCGCTCATGTAAGTGAACCGCATTTATCACGGGGAGTGTTCCGAAGAGCTGTTTTACCTAATTCCTGCCATCGAATTCCACCTTCGCACGACACGCCACAAGTTAGAATATCATCCTCACCATCGGGATGTGTGGCGGTCCTCCACAGTGCGGTTTACAAGGAGCTTTCTTCCACGTACTACAAAGCTGTGGAATGAACTTCCTTGTGCGGTGTTTCCGGGACGATACGACATGGGTACCTTCAAAAAAAGCGCGTACAACTTCCTTAAAGGCCGGCAACGCTCCTGTGATTCCTCTGGTGTTGCAAGAGAGTGTGGGCGGCGGTGATCACTTAACAACAGGTGACACGTACGCTCCTTTGTCCCCCTATTCCATAAAAAAAAAGTGACTGTTTGTAATGTTTTTAATGAGAATAAATGATCTTTAAACAGATGTCACATCCTTTTTTAAATAAAAATATTTGAACTTGTATATTGTGTAGTAGTAATTACCACAGTACTTTAAATATTGTAGAGAATACATTTTATATTGAAGTCAGTATTTTAAATGATAATTTCATAAACATACGCCTAACATGTCTTAGTATAATCAAACATCGGAAAGCGAAAAAAACACATCCTGAAACAGGCCGTAATTAAGCAGCCACTAGGGTTTCGGAATAAGTAAAGTGCTGTGAGAATCTCTGCTGTGTGGCCCATATCCTGATTGACCAGAGAAGAACGTATAAATATTAATACATATTTTATATTCCAGGTATATCCCATTTGTCAGCTACTTCCAGCCAAGCAAGCTACCCACCAGCTAATACCGATGACCAGGGCGCTTACAACAACGACAACAAAGACTTCATGGGATATGAAACCAACCAGGCCGGGACGTATGCCTACAATGATGAACTATACGGAAATGGAGACGCAAATGATATAAATGATCCATCTAACATCGATATGTCGAGGTAAATATATTTTCACTATTATTGAAGTGAAAACTCTTTGAGAAGAACTGAGCACTTTATTTAAACGCAAAGAAAAACGCTTAAGAAGATTATATAAATAAATATAATAAATAAAATAAAGATTGGCATTCCAATTACAAAGTGTGACAATCGCGTCAAAAGCAGTGTGATGGGCGCATAGTCGTTCCAATGCAATGCACTAATCTTAGAGTTTCAATCATTCGCAACAATTCAGGAGTGGTAGTATTGGGTCCTAACGGACATAACCGAATTAGGCCGGCACGCCCGGAGAAATACCACTCCCCACTTGAAATCGGCGTGAAATAGTGGCTTTGCCGCTGTGTTTAGTCCGGTAAGTGGGATATCCGGAGGCCTTACCCCTCCAATACAAATGGTAGCATAGATTAAAAATATAATACTCCAGGACAGTACCAGACTATTCCGCCCCGCGTATTCTGGAGGAGGCAAACCTGTGTTGACTCGGGACAAACAGAGCAGGAAGCTCAAACCACCCTCCTCCACATTCGCTGTGGACTTGTGCAACATCAGGGGGCTTCGCTCAAATTTAAATGCCATTCACTTCCACCTGGAGACGGGGAAGCCGGCCCTGCTCTTTTTAACCGAGACACAGATATCCTCTCTGGCTGATTCATCTTTATATTTGATTTATCTTTCATACCGGGGGTATAATTTGGAACACTCCTTTATACCGCAGGCTGGCGTGTTCGTTTACATCAGGGAGGATGTCTGTTCTTGACGCCTGAGTTTTATTGAAGGACAGGCCTATCCATCATCTGGCTGCTTCTTCTTATGCTTGAAGTACAGTTCAGACAGGAAACTGTTCGGCGAGCTGGATGGCATTTCTACAATCGTGCTTAGAACGTGTGCCCCTGAGTTGACGCCGGTGCGAACGCGTTTATTCCGGCACTCTTATTCTAAAGGCGTAGTCCCTGACTCATGGAAGTCAGCCCTTGTCCATCCGATCCAAAAAAAGGAGACAGTTCGGATCCGGCAAACTACAGGCCTATTACTATTACCTCCCTGCTCTCCAAAATCATGGAGAGCATAATTAGCCGTCAGCTCTTAGTATATCTAGAGGGTCACCAGTTGATCAACGATCGACAATACGGGTTTCGCCATGGTCGGTCGGCAGGTGATCTTCTGGTATACCTAACACATAGATGGGCAGCGGCTATTGAAAGCAAGGGGAAAGGCCTGGCAGTTAGCCAGGATATAGCGAAGGCCTTTGATCGTGTATGGCACAAAGCGCTCCTCTCCAAACTTCCATCATTTGGGCTTCCCGAGAGCTTGTGCAAGTGGACCTCCAGCTTCCTCACTGGGCGCAGCATACAGGTCGTTGTCGACGGATATTGCTCGAACCCGAAGCCCGTGAATGCTGGAGTGCCCCAAGGCTGTGTGCTGTCTCCCACGTTGTTTCTTCTGCATATCAATAATATGTTGGACACCTCCAACATTCATTGCTATGCAGACGACAGCACTGGTGATGCCGTATACACTGGCAATAAAGGTCTCTCTCGGGAAATCGTCGACCAGTGCCGGGAGAAACTTGTGTCTTCTATCGAGTCCTCTCTTGAGAACGTCGCGGAATGGGGAAAATTGAACTTTGTTCAATTTAACCCCCAGAACACTCAAGTTTGCGCGTTTACCACTAAAAAAACCCCATTTGTCGTATCACCGCTCTTGGACAACACTTCCCTCAAAGCCTCGCCTAGTATCGGAATACTGGGTCTCGAAATCTCGAGCGATTGCCAATTTCGTGGTCATCTGGAAGACAAAGCCAAATTGGCTTCAAAGAAACTGGGCGTCATTAATAGAGCACGGCAATACTTCAAGCCGGCCCACATACTAGCGCTCTACAAAGCGCAGGTCCGGCCACACATGGAGTATTGCTGTCATCTCTGGTCTGGCGCACCACAGTATCAGCTCGATCCTTTTGACCGCGTGCAACGCAGAGCAGCTCGAATTGTCGGGGACACAGTGCTATGTGAACGGCTGGATCACTTGGCGTTGCGTAGAGACGTCGCTTCATTGTGTGTCTTCTACCGCATTTATCACGGGGAGTGTTCCGAAGAGCTGTTTAACCTGATTCCTGCCGCCGATTCCACCTTCGCACGACACGCCACAAGTTAGGATATCATCCTCACCATCTGGATGTGTGGTGGTCCTCCACAGTGCGGTTTTCAAGGAGCTTTCTTCCACGTACTACAAAGCTGTGGAATGAGCTTCCTTGTGCGGTGTTTCCGGGACGATACGACATGGGTACCTTTAAAAAAAGCGCGTACACCTTCCTTAAAGGCCGGCAACGCTCCTGTGATTCCTCTGGTGTTTCAAGAGATTGTGGGCGGCGGTGATTACTTAACAACAGGTGACCCGTACGCTCGTTTGTCCTCCTATTCCATAAAAAAAAAAATCTGGCTGCGTGTACACTGCGATGACCATCCGCGAATCTATGCATGCCTGTATAGATCCCATAATGACACACATCCAAATTGCTACAGATTCCGTGTTGGAGCAGGTACTCACTGCAGAGCGTGTTTCTTGGCGATTTTAACGCCCACCACGCCAAATGGCTCACGTACCACCGATCATGCAGGGAGATCTGTTCACGACTTGACACTTGACAGGTCAGCAGAGTGGGATGACATGCGGTACTTTTTTGCATCCTACCCATGGAGGCAGATCTGTTTTTCGCTGGGTGATCCAGATGCCGCTGCTGACGCTGTTGCTGATGTGCAACAAGACTGCAAAGTATGGAACACTTCATTTCATCCTGCTCTGTGCATATTGGTGGCTGGTCCCAACCATGGTTTGACCGCTCCTGCAAAATGACCTCTCGCCGAAAGCAGGAGTGCTATCAGGCTTGGGTGAATGGATGAAATTTAAAAACACTACAATCATGCCTCCAGGTCCCTCAACAGAGTTATTGCTGACCCGAAGACGAAGCACATTGGCAGAATTGGCGAGAGACTAGCACGCCTTTCCTCGGAAACTCGTGCGTTCTGGTCGCTCGGCAAGCCTGTCCAAGGAAAGTTCTGCCAGCCAGCCATTCCGCCATTGCACAGGGACGATGACCCGCTGGCCCATGACGCGAAAGAGGAAGCCGATCTCCTGGGCTCCCTCTTCCATCGCATCCAAGTCGACTCTGGATAACCAAGGTGCACCAACACCGCAAATTTGGCGGTGCGAGTCATATATGCCGGAGGTAAAAATCCGGCATGGCGCCGTGTTTAAGGCGCTTCTCACCTTGGATATTCATAAATCGAGCGGGCCCGATGGCATTCCCCCGATAGTGCTGCGGACATGTGCTCTGGAACTGGCGCCGGCCCTTACCCGTCTTTTCCGGCTGTCCTACTTATCAGGCGTAGTCTCGAAATCATAGAAAGCGGCTTTAGTGCACCCGATCCCTAAGAAAGGTGTACACTCGGATCCGTCTAACTACCGCCCCATTGCCATTACCTCCATTTTCACCAACGTAATGAAGTCGATAATCAACCGCCAGCTCTTGGGATACCTAGAGGTGCACCAGCTGATTAGCGACTGCCAGTACGGTTTCCGTCAGTCGCTCAGCTGGTGATCTTCTTGCATACCTCACCCATAAATGGGCGCAAGCGGTTGAGTCGAAGGGAGAGGCGTTGGCGGTGTGTTTGGACACAGCGAAAGTGTTCGATTGGGTATGGCATAAAGCTCTGATAGCGAAACTGCCATTCTATAGGCTTCCCGAGAGGTTGTGCTAATGGGTCACTAGCTTTTTGGCCGATCGGAGCGTCAAGGTTGTTATCAACGGTGCATGCTGCATGCAGTACTTCATTATAAGCCACCGCCTGCAACTAAATAAGGCGCAAATTCGGCCTCACATGGAGTACTGTTCTCACCTCTGGGCGGGTGCTCTCCAGTACCAGCTTCTTCCATTTGACCGCATAGAACGAAGAGCGGCTCGAATCATCGACGATCAAGTCATCTCCGATTGGTATGATTCTTTGGCGTTGCGTAGAGGTGTTGGTTCTCTCTGCATCTTCTACCGCATTTATCATGGGGAGTGCTCAGAGGAGCTGTTCGGGTTGATTCCAGCGGCCGAATTCGTGCCGATTACGTGCAAAGTATCACCCGCATCACGTTGACGTCTAGCATTCCACAACCGCGCGTTTTGTAAGAAATTTCTTGCCTCGCACAGCTACTTTGTGGAATGCGTTACCGGCTGCGGTTTTCCCGAACCGATACGACTTAGGTACCTTCAAGAAAAGAGCATACTCCCACCTTAAAGGCCGGCAACGCATTTCTTGACACCTGATGTTGCGGATGTTCATGGGCGGTTGCCTCACCTCTCCCCACCTTGCCAGTTTGCCCCCTCTTATATAAAAAAAATCCAATCGCCTATTAAAATGTCAAAAACGTCCATTCTTGCTTATTCTAGAGGCATATGAGTTGTTGCAATTTTTGTTTTATTATATTGGTACACTCTATTATAGGTAGATTGGTGAAAAGTTCTTTCGTTGCTCTCTTAAAGTTTCTCAAAGGTCTCTCAAAGCTTCAACAAAATTGTAAGAGTCTTTCACTTGAGCACTGGTGTTTTCTTTAAGAGGTGTCAGTACTTTATCAATGTCTTGGGCTAGTTTGTAAGTGGGTGAGTCAAGTTGGCTCACTATTTGTCTATTAAGACCACAATAACCTGTTAGGGTTGTTTATTTAATGAATTTTAGGCAAAAACCATACACTTTTCGGGGTTTACTTCAAAATTTGGATATTGAAGAATTGGCGAACAGAGTTCTGCAGCATACACGGTTAAAAAGATTAGATAATTAACTGACATAGATACGGCGCGACTAGTATACTTTAGTTATTTCCATAGTATTATGTCCTATGGTGCACTGCTATGGGGCAGCGCTGCCGATATTAATACACTATTTGTCCTGCAGAAGAGGGCTATTCACGCTATTTATAACCTAGGTCCTAAAGAATCAATGAGAGCAAAATTTAAAGAAATTAACATCTTGACTATTGCTTCTAATATATTCTTGATAATGTAATGTATGTTCATAGTCACATAAGTGAATTTGCGTAAGTATTACATTATTCAAAAAGAATTGATATAAAACGTTTGTATGGTGAACGTTACTATAACATAAATGTCTTTCTTAATGATACCATGGATTGGGAATGGAGCGACCGCCCTCAGGCTATTAAATAATAGGTTTAATTGTACAATATTACTTAGTAAACATATTTTTGTGATGAAAAAACAATTCCCCCCGAGTTTGTTGCGCCCATTCATCTCAGGTCTAAGCCATTCGTTTTGGAATGGGTGGTAGTTTTTTACTTTCAGTAAGTGATGTCACATCCTATTTTGATTAAAAATATTTGAATTTGAATTTTTGAATTTGCACACAGTGGTTTAAGATATTATGTCAAGATTGAGTATTTTTGCATGTTTGTTTATCATTAACATTGTTGAAATATTGATTATTTGTTCGTGGGAAATTTTCAGCGCATTAGTAATATTTAATCCCTTATTCAATACCTCTACGGTTGGTTCCTCTAAAGTTTGTTTTGATAAATTGACAACTGTGCGATTGTTTTGACATTCCGCGGAATTGGTAGTTGCGGTCGGATAACGCAAATCATTTTCAACTCGTGTTTTGTTGTTTACTAGTTCTTCAAATTTCTGAATTTACCTAGCTTTATACGTGTTAAATTTATTGTGTGCAATACAAAATTACACGCGTTTTTACCCTTTGTATTTCTAGTATTTCTTATAACATTTTGAGTCTTATGCATAATTAATCTTAATAATTAATACAATGATGTAATCTTTAATTTATAAAGCGCTTGAAAATCCTGAATTTGAATCTGTCAATTTGATAGGCTTTTCAAATAGCCTGTCAGATTCAATTATGTGTTGGCCATTACCATTGTACAATTTGCCAATTTTTGTACAATTTAAATTCATTGTCGCCCTTCTACGAGAATTGAGATAAATATGTCCTTTGTGCCTCACTTCACTTCCATTAGTGTCAACATGGAAATTTATTGATATTATGCAAAGTTGCGATAAGCTCAATAAATAGACATTAGTTGAAGTAACCTTATTAAAGTGAAAGCTCCTTTAGGTGCGATCAGTTAAAGCAAAATTATATCATCTTTATATATAAAAAAGTGTGTGTGTGTACTTGTATGCACGCAAGAAGTTATACTTCTTAGGCCAAAGCAAACATCCTTAATCTTTTTTTATTCCTCGTGCTATTCTGCGTTTGGAGAAAGAACAATATTGCAAAAGTCTTGCAACGATGGCTTGGACAATTAATTATTAAATAACGAATACCGGCTTGAAACCTTTGCCTATTCTTATAATGGACGAAGAAACAAAAAAAATACTTCCTGTCACATTGCGATGAATTCCTAAACTACCAAACTGATTTTAATCAAATTTTGCACATTATGTGCAGAATTAATTTCAAATCGTGAACCTTAATATTTTATCATTTAAAATTTTATTTAGGTGTGAATAATTCTACGAGATAACTTTTTGGCGCTCTTTTTGCCAGTTCTGCTGTGACATTTCATTACAAGAACAGGGAAAAACCAAACAATTGTTGAAGTGAAACTTCTTTATCGAAGTATGAGATAAATTTTATAGCAAATCGTCACGATTTTCAGTTACGCGCCATTTTGTTTTTTTTTAACCAAGATGGCCGCCGCGCAAAATTATGATTTCAACATTATGGATATCGAATCCGAGGTTATCGAGGGTGCAGAGAACGAATTTGGGATCATTATTGAAATCCAAGATGGCTGCCGCGCAAATTTATGATTTCAACAATATGGATATCGTATCCGAGGTTCTCTAGGGTGCAGAGAACGAATTTGGGATTATTCTTTTTAATCGAAGATGGCCGCCGCGTAAAATTATGATTTCAACCTCAGAATAATAACGCTTTGAACGAGAATAGGTCCATGCAAATGAAGCAGTTTCAATGTGGTTGTTTAACATACGTTTCCCGCCGCGTCAGTGTCATTCTGTCAACTTCCAGGACAATCAGTGCGAGAAATTTAATTGAAAAATGACTTACTGTGCAGTGAAAGGGTGTCACAAAGCATCTTATAATAAAATTTTGAAAAGAAAATCACATTTCACACCTAAATACTATTTCACAACTTTTAATTTAAGCTAACACATTCGTCAAAACAGCAAAATATTTTGTAAACAAAACAGACGTCATTAAAAAAATATGTTGCCAGCTATGAATGGACTATATACCCGTTGTTTCTCCGCTGGGATGGTTTTTTTGTGTTTATTGGTAGATAGTGAAAGGAGGCTATAATCTACAACGCCACATGATGTTATAAGTATTCAAAGTCAAAGTCCAATAATCTTAATTAAAACCTTAAAATCTAACGTTCGCGAAATTTTTACCTTAAGGGTTGGGAAAACCTCGCCTTAAACTAAGCGCTTTGAATAGTCACTATAAATATTTATTTTAAATTACTGAATTTACCATATGTTCGGAAAAAATTGTGCTCGTGAGAACATTAACGGCAGCTCTTTTTGACCGACTTCAAAAAAGGAGGAGGTTCTCAATACGTCGGTATGTAATTGAAGTGAAACTTCTTTATATAGTATTGAAACATATATTGATTTATTCATTATAATCTCTAGATTACAACGGTATATTAAGTTAGAAATGGTCTAACCGGAATACTTAGAAATATGACAAAATGTGAACATCAAAATAACCTAAAAATCAGATAGAAATGCTAGTAATAAGTAAGTTAATTACGTAATATCTTGACATAAAACAAAAACGGCCATAATTAAGTAGGGGTGTAAGTAGTATTATCTGATATCACAATAAACAGAGCCTGTACGAAAAGTAAGGATACAGCTGATAAAAGATGGTTTACAATGATGCACAGAACAAAAATGTTCATCACACAAGTATATTAATAGTCCCAGGCGGGTGTACACCGCACGACATTTTTTTTTGGCCCACTGGATATAGTGATGTTTATTAATCGTATTATGCTAGTAAAATTGTAATTCATTTATTATTGTCAACAGGCCATATTTAATTGTAAAATCTAACCCGGTTCATGAAATTATAATAAAAAGGCAAACACTTGATACATTTCCTGCATACAGTTGTGGTCACCATGGCAATAAAATGCGTACAATGAAACATTTGTAACATTCATGTGAGAAAATTAAAATATTACTGCAAAACGTGGTGGTAACAGTGATTATCTGCTTTTGAAAAGTAACAAATATCTATTGGATCCATGAACCTCATTACAATTATTGTTTTAGAGGTTAAACTAATTTACCATTAAGTACAAAGTTAAATATTACCATGCAATGGAATAAAGTAGCATAGACAAAGTCTATATCTGTGAACTCACAGTTCACATTTTGATTTTTACGTTGTCAAAACGGAATTCCGTACTTATCGTTTCTTTCGAGTTACGTGAAATTTTATTTTGCATTATGATAATTATTTAGTTTATTTCATAGATTTTAATATCGCATTTACAGCATATTATACTCCAGAGAGTCGTTGTGTAAATTGTGCAGTACGATTTCATCGTAATGTGCGATAACATTGATTAGTGTCTGAGATGCCTGGAGACTTGAACTGGGCCTCCGGAGAACACAAAATTTTGTTCAAAATAAATACCTTCTACGGGGTAGGATACATTCAAGGCACACAAGTGCCTTAAAAACTTATCGACTGGTTGACTCATCGATTACTAATACTAGAACTGCTCTTGCCGGATACTGTTGCAATGGTTTGGTGGGTAGACATTCTGTTGGTTGCTGTGACCATGAAATATCTGTTGGGTGGTATTTAGGGCAGGGCATCAAGATGAGATTGAGCCACCTGCGTCGTTTCTGGATAAGATTCAAATATAAAACATGATAACTATTTGACTAATATATGACTAATAAATATTTATACTATATAAACAATGTGTTTTTCTTCCTATGATGAACAGTGTACAAAACCTTACCTCAATAATATTTAGATGAAATACTTATTTTATTAAGACATGACTTTGAAATTATAATGATGGTTGTTAAGTATTTTTGGCAAGCTTTCTGGTATAGTGGTTATAGTGATTGCCCTGACTGCTAAACTGAAGCATTGGGGTGTCGGTGTACACCCGCCTGGGACTATTAATATACTTGTGTCATGAACATTTTTGTTCTGTGCATCATTGTAAGCCATCTTTTATCAGCTGTATCCTTACTTTTCGTACAGGCTCTGTTTATTTTGATGTCAGATAGTACTACTTACATCCCTACTTAATTATGGCCGTTTCTGTTTTATGTCAAGATATTACATAATAGCTTATTACTAACATTTCTATATGATTTTATGGTTATTTTGATGTTCACATTTTGTCGTATTTCTCAGTATTCCGGTTAGACCATTTCTAACTTAATATACCGTTGTAATCTAGAGATTGTAAGGAATAAATCAATATATGTTTCATTACTATACACCACATTTCGAGGTGGGCCTAAACGTCGAACAAAAAAAATGTCTCATTTGTTCTCTGCACCCTCGAGAACCTCGGATTCCATATCCATAATGTTAAAATCATAATTTTGCGCGGCGGCCATCTTGGATTTCAAAAATGATCCCAAATTCGTTCTCTGCACCCTCGAAAACCTCGGATTCGATATCCAAATTATTGAAATCATAATGTTGCACGGCGGCCATCATGGATTTCAAAAATTATCCTAAATTCGTTCTCTGCACCCTAGAAAACCTCGGATATAGCTGGGAACGGCGCCTCTATCATATCGCTTTTTGTTACATCGAGTTTCAAAAACAACGATTCTAAAGAACTTCTTTACTTGCACTTCAAAAATTGTTCCAACAATAATTAAATACGTGCTGTTTTTAAAAATTGCCTGAGTAAAAATTGAAATTTAATCTAATATGAAACGTGCAGTCATTTGACATAAGTTTGACAAAGTAGTAATTACAGTATCGCGATTGGCGACGAAGTATAAACCGGCTACGTTTGAAAGCGAACAGTTGCTTAAAACGTAGTGGATTTCGGCTATCTCCGTTTTTTACAAGATAATAGCCGTCATCTGTCCATCTGTCAATGACTTCACGTTTCATACAATCGAATGAATCGCTTTTTTCTTAGAGTGTTTGATTGATCTTACAAATATTGGAATCAACGAAAAAGTATTTGAATTTTGAAATGACTAAAATTTTAATACTAGGTTTTGTTTAGTGCGACGGTTACCAGTTTTGTTTCGCATTGTTAGTCTTGCATCAATTTATATATTATTATTATAAATAATAAGCATCGCCAAAAATATCTGCTCTAAATATTTATGAGGAATCATGTGCTCTAGATTATCATTAAAATCATAAGAGTTACTATGCATCTGAGTACCTAATGTGAGATTTTTACCAACTCGATCTCGTAAAAGTTAACTACGATTTGTATGGTGTCGAAAGAGCGCCATCTAGTGAAAGTAGAGGTAAACATGAGAGACGCCATAGCAACAAAAATGAAATAATTATATTCACCATTAAGTTATTTGTTTCAGGTTTGGGCCCGGCGGGCAGAAAGTTTCATATCTCCCCTCAAAGAATAACTATTACAAGAATCAGATGACTAACAATTATAAGGTATGTAATATCCGTTAACATTATTAATAGAGCAGAAACATGCATACTGAAGAATAGGCCATAAGATTGGCGGAGCACTACACATAATTGTCTGTCTGTCTGTTGTCGATAAACTCAAAAACTACAGCACCGATTTTGATGCTGTTTTCACCAATAGATAGCTTGATTTTCGAGGAAGGTTTTAGTATAATTTATTTAGTTTTTGTATACATTTACGATATTTATTAGAGGTATAGGAAGTTTTCAACGAAAACTCTGTTTCAACTGATTGAGATATAACAAAATAATGTAAGTGTGTTAGAATTATGTACCATATGTAGGTCTATATAAAAGTCCGCGGTGGCATATGTCTATCTCTTAAGAATATATCCATGTAAATACTTTAAAAAGTTGGCAATTATAAAGCGGTAATGTAAAATCAGTCAAATAAAAATATTATATTAATCCTTAACATTAAATCATTCAGAAAACTTTTTTGTTAAATTTTTAACTCACTAACTTTGATTGCATACATCCGATGGCTTTAGACTACAGTATTCCCAAATACTTGTATCATATTTTTTTTCGTTTGATAGAACAGCGTCTGTCGAGTCAGCTAGTATTGTATATAATCGACTACAGCGCCACCAACTACCAAATTAAACTGTAACTAAAATTCCGCTCAGTATTATAATAGATACAATTTAAAATATAAATATATAAAAGATATTTTTTTTATATAATCTATATATATATATATATAAATGAATTGCTGTTCGTTAGTCTCGCTAAAACTCGAGAACGGCTGGACCGATTTGGCTAATTTAGGTCTTGAATTAATTGTGGAAGTCCAGGGAAGGTTTAAAAGGAAGGAATAAATAGGAAAATGGTTCTAAATTAAATAAAAACAACAAATTTGTTTTTCCTTTGATGTGTCCATACATAATTTCTATGAGAGAATTTATTGACGCACGGTTTGACAGTTCTGCTGTGAAACAATTTCATTACGACAGCAGGGTGCATATTTTACGAAGTAATTTTTGATGTTATGATATATTATTGACAAATTCATATAAACACATTATTTTATTTATTATATACAGAACAACGTCTGCCGGGTCAGCTAGTAAAAGATATATTTTTTTATATAATAGCTAATAAAATGGTCGCATAATGCCTTTATTTTATTTACGGTATGTGTGCATTGATAAATCTACTGTATTTTACTTTAAGTATGTACTCAATAACTATAGCTATGTTTTTACTTATAAATTTACATTTTTTTGACTTACTCGTCTGAGGCATTTAGTAATTGACGTTTGTGTATTTTGTTGCATCACTGTGCATATATTGTAATTGAAATGATTTGTAAGATTAAATTGAAAAATAAGAACTTGTAACAACATTCTGTTTTGAAAAGAGCAACCATAGAGTTCTTTTCTCGTTGTTTTCTAAGGAAATCTGCCTTCCGAACGAGCTGTATGAAAAAATTACATATTTCAAGTGTAATGACTTAATGAGATTTACATACGAAATAAAATATTATTGTTTCCTTGTTTGTTATGCAAATAATGTTTATTATAAGATAAATATAATTTATAAAATTCTCGTGTCATGGTGTTAAACATTGAACTCCTCCGAAACGGCTTGACCGATTCTCATGAAATTTTGAGTGAATATTGGGTAGGTCTGAGAAACGGACAACATCTATTTTTCATTCCCCTAAATGTTAAGGGTGGTCCTCACGAAAATTTTTTTTGAAATTTGTTTGATTTTGAGTCAGCATTACATAAAACAAAAAATACATACATTTTCAAATTTTCACCCATCTACGATCAACAGTTACTTTTGTATCGCGATTTTAATATCGGCAATACAACGTTTGCTGGGTCAGCTAGTATTACTATATAAATGATTATGATTATTAATATTTAATCTCAATAATAATAAGTAAATTAGCTTAAAACAATTTAAAAATAATAATATAATGAAAAATTGATTAATAACAGTTATAATTGTCCCCATCTGTTAGAAATTATCATTTGCTTGTATTAATGTTATCATATTAGCATGGAAATGGTGACCTACATTCAAATAAGTGTAATTAATTGGCATTAGCAAGGGCTCTTGTATCCCTGATTTGAATATCTAAATACATAATCAAATTGTTAGAAATAAGGCCTTAATTTTCAATTTTCAGTACATTTATTCTCTAATAGATTATTAATTGTAATAATTTAAACATGACACTTGAACACTAGACACGTGTAAGTACTATGATATAATTACATCAAATTTCTGACGATAATATAATCAGATTGGAATAATTTTTCATTAGCGTTATTCTATATACCTCTTGTACATTACTAAAAACTTCTGCCTGAATATACGCAATAGCTCGCTCAAAATAGGAAAGTTAGTGATTATTAACGTGAGCGGAATTTGTAAGCCAATAAACGAAGACGAGGGCATGTATACACTCGAGTTTTAGAATCGCCATTCCCTTGAATGATGTATAGAGCTTTTTTTTTAATGAAAATAAGGGACGAGACGAGCAGGACGTTCAGCTGATGGTAATTGATACGGCCTACGCATTGCAGGGCTGCTCAAGATGATTGAAAAACTCAAAAATTCTGAGCGGCATTACAACTGTGCTCGTCTCTTGGGTGGGATGGGACATATTCCATAATATATATATATATATATATAAATATAATGATGCTAATAATTTACAAATTAAATCACATTAGGTACGTATAAAAGCACTTGCGGTAACTGAAAAATTCGTTGAAGCCCCTTTGAGAACAGGAATGTAAAATGAAACGAAATTCCGACAACTTTGTTCTACATTTTGTTGTCTACAAATAAAAAAGTGTGGACATTTCACAAGACAATCCCACTGCGAATTAAATTCCTTCTAACTTGAATTTATTTTAACTTAAAAGTATTTTATAATGTTTTAACCAGGGGCGTGTATACCATAAATATCCAAATGATTTGAGTTTTCTTTAGTGTTAATTCCGCCAATATACGAGACTCAAATTGAATTTGAGTCTCGTGCCAGATTTTGGCAAGACAGCACGTCCTGAAGATGCCTCATGTAGAGACGAAACACGTGTCGAATTGTTTAAAGACAAATATTAGCGGAATTAACACTAAAGAAATCTCAAATCATTTGGATAATTATGGATTTTCGCAAAGTAACGCCTACTTCAATAAATTTTCTAAAATAAAAAAACGAATTGAAAATCCCTTAATTAATAATATAATAGAGAATTATTACATGGTAATTAGATCGTATTAATAACAGATAGTATTACGTCTTTTTTATTCTGTTGTAAGTTGCTGGAGTGGGTGGCTAATTTTGCCAGCCCAGCTCCTCAAGGTAGTTTATCACACCTCTGATGTCACCCGTGACCTCGGGGAGTGTCCTCGGTGATCCTAAGTGTCAAGGCCACACTCCTAAATTTACCATAATATAGACAATTAGGCAGTGCCTACCTCGTTAGGAACCTACATAAATATAGCACTGTTATTCTATAACCACCAAACTTTTATTGAGTACCCACTCATTAAATTTTACCTAACTCTAGATACTAAATACCTACCAGTCCAGTCTCCAGATAGTGTTTTCAGATATACAACTTCAATATTTAAACCTCAAAACTTAGATCTGTCGGTAGCGCAACCTACCATGCTAGAAGACCAGTGCACGCCCCTGATTTTAAGGTTATTTATCGCTATAAATTTTTTGTCAACTAATATTATTATCAACATTAAAATGGTCGCTAAGTACCTATATTTATTTACAGTGTGTGTGGATTGATACATCTACTGTACTCAATAACTCTAGATCAAACTATGTAATTTACATTTTTTTTTACTCGTAATTGATGTTTGAGCATTTTTATCACTTTTTTTTATAGAATAGGAGGACAAACGAGAGTACGGGTCACCTGGTGTTAAGTAATCACCGCCGCCCACATTCTCTTGCAACACCAGAGGAATCACAAGAGCGTTGCCGGCCTCTAAGGAAGGTGTACGCGCTTTTTTTGAAGGTACCCATGTCGTATCGTCCCGGAAACACCGCACAAGGAAGCTCATTCCACAGCTTTGTAGTACGTGGAAGAAAGCTCCTTGAAAACCGCACTGTGGAGGACCGCCACACATGCACGAAGTGATGCATTTGCACCACGCATAAACCTACACAGGTTTCTGTGGCGCATCTTAGTCTTAAGTTTTCATTGTACTCTTTTTTTTAATATGAATAAAAAAAAACATCGAGATGGTGGGGATGATATCATAACTTGTGGCGTGTCGTGCAAAGGTGGAATTCGGTGGCAGGAATCAGGTTAAACAGCTCTTCGGAACACTCCCCGTGATAAATGCGGTAAAAGACACACAATGAAGCGACGTCTCTACGCAACGCCAAGTGATGCAGCCGTTCACAGAGCAGCCCGAGCAGACCTACAGAGCACAGTAGGTCCCGACAATTCAAGCTGCTCTGCGTTACATACATTGTAATTTAAATAATTTGTAAAAAGATGAAGCTGTAAATGTAAATTTAGTGGCAATGAGGTTGACTTCTTCTCATTCAAAAAAAGAAGCTCAAACTTTTCCGAAGTGGCAGTTTATATTTTATATTAGAAAAGAAAACTTCTGATATTCATAAGTGCAATTTCCTTGATCTACACGAATAATGTGACTTTGATTTGATTTGATTTAAATAATTTAATTAATTTTGTGTTACCAAATGTTTATATTACTTATATGTTTACTACAGACCGACCTAATTAACAGAGCCCCGAATATCATCATGAACATTTTATCTAAGTGGTCTGGAGAATTTATAATTAATATGTAGCGACATTTTAATTATCATTTAAAAGATTTTCTTCCGTTTTACTGAGCTTTAACATTTCTTATTTGCTTTTAAAATAACAAAATCAAACAAAATGTAAGTAAAGTAGTTATTAAATCTTTTATTATTTATCATTTGTGTGTGTTTAATTTTCGATATATTTATACTAGCCGTTCCCGCCCGCTTCGCTGGGCGAATTTTAAAAGGAAATAGATTAATAAAGGAAAGTTGGAATTAAAAAAATAGGTAGCTATAAACCATCTTGGATAAATTTCGCATCGAATGGTGGTAGTGTCATGTCGATACTTCAGGATGAAGCGTCAAACAAAGACCATTTTCATTCATCTTGTTACAAATACAATAAAAAAAATAAGTAACTATAAACCATCTAGGATAGATAGGGATATATATATATATATATATTCGAGTCACCTTTAGCATACGCTTGGAATATCATTTTTATTAATTTCAAATGATTAATCTCTTTAAAACTCTTTATCCACCACTTAAATCCTGTACTGCAGTGACCACGTCCTTATCGTCTTCGAATCTACTGTTTCAAATAATCCTTCAATCTTCGAAATAGTATTTACTAGATTGATTGAAAAAAAAAAGCAACTGCGAATCTATAAGCCGAAGAATTATCTTGATAGAACAAAACAATTTTTGCACGATTTCCTTGTCAATTCTTACAAATTTTCGTTACGCAGTTTTGTCTATTTTTTTTTTGGATATAAAGAGCCAGTATTTTTTATGAAAATAAGGGATGAGACGAGCAGGACGTTCAGTTGATGGTAACTGATACTCCCTGCTCATGACAATGCAGTGCCACTCAGAGTCTTGAAAAAGCCAAAAATTCTGAGCTCTGTTAAGTCTCATTTGCCCAGTAATTTCACTAGCTACGGTGCCCTTCAGACCGAAACACAATTATGTTTACACATTATTGCTACACGGCAGAAATAGGTGCCGTTGTGGTACCCATAATCACGTGTTAACAGTAGTTCATTGGTCGAGATATTTAAAAAAGACCACTCTGTTACTATCCCAGAAAGAAAATAAAAAAGCCCAAGAACTTTCTTTCCTAAAGACTCGCCTTAAAATTATTAGGGGTTGGAGATAATGGTCTCTTCCAAGTCACAGACAGTAAATTTATTTCTGGATTATAATGGTGAACGTTTCATTCATAGTTATAAATAAAGCCATTAAATGTTAGGACACATGTGCTAACAGTTCCAAAGAAGTTCGAGGAATTTTCAGTTTTAGTTATTTTGAGTATTTTGTAATCCTTAAGCGTCCATGAACTAAAAGTCGAAATCTTTGTTTCTTCGTCTTTAATGTATTATTCCATTTTTTAAATTCTAAGCAGGTTCCATCATCTGAAGTGTAGTAAGATTAACTCCATTTCGTTTAATTAGCATCAAATTTCCTTAATTGCACAGTACTTTTATTCAAATTTGCTGGAATTTTCGAAAAAAGTACATTTGTATTCGCCCCAGTTTTTAGCACTACTTAAAGGGATTATTATTTAATTTTTCAGAATTTTCAAAAAATACCAGCATCTTCAATGATCCTGAACAACTATGATCCGTTCTACTCTCCACTGCTGTCGCGGCTTGATGGGATTTTCGCAAGTCTTGGTAAGTACTAGGATCTATTTTACAATTAAGAAACCTGTTGGAGGCCTTCGCACAAATTTTGCAGAATGAGCCAACCTCAAGACACCACTACAAGCCCCAATTATTTGTCTTATCACTGCCCTTCAACACTACTTCCCTTAATGCTTCATATTCCAGCTCACTTTAAGGCACAGGTTAGACCATATATGGAGTATTGCTCTCAGTTTCAGTTTGTCACACTCCAGTATCATTAATTACTTTAAACATCCGCGTGCGTTACATAGCGTTACATCCGAAAAGTTTTATCA
This sequence comes from Leptidea sinapis, assembly GCF_905404315.1. Lineage (NCBI taxonomy): Eukaryota > Metazoa > Arthropoda > Insecta > Lepidoptera > Pieridae > Leptidea > Leptidea sinapis. Next base: position 6,378,909 of record NC_066268.1, read on the forward strand.
TAATGCCAAACTACATATGTAACCCCACGCAACTAACTCAAATATTAACCGCACCATCTAGATGTATGGCGTCCATCCAAAGTGTGGCTTCCTTGCAACTTTCTACTTTGAAATGATATTGGCACCTTGGTAAAAAGCGTGAACATACACTTTAAAGGCCGGCAAATTTCTGCTGCACCGTACACTATTTGTATTTTTATTTGAAGGGCTCCATAACTAGGGAAGTTTAACTAAAACTTAGTTGTGTAAACTTACATTTGGGTTTTCAAGACTCCTGTTCGCTGTATTGAAAGGGGCAAGGGGTTTGGGCAGGGGGTTTCCTCGTTAAAATGGAACTATTACAATTCTAATCAAGTGTATATAGAACCACTTAGAATTGTAATTGTTGACAATGTTCAAACTTCAAGTGGGCTTTTATTTTTATGGTCGCTGATATTTTCTTAGTTATTTTAGGATATAAAGTGATAGTGGAATTTTTACTGAAAACTTTCAACAATACTTTGGAAGGTAAAATATATTTAATAATAAAAACAGAGGATGTGAAAGCTCTTTGTGCAATACAACTTAAGAAGAAAAAAAGAAAGTAAAACATTTATTTCACTAAACACTCACAGGTTATACTTAATATAAAAAGATAAAAGTACAAAAGAAACCAAAAAAGAATGTAATTAAATAGTAATTGATTTAAAATTAGAGAGGCCCATTTCCTGCACTGCACAGGAAGTGCAGTGCAGGAAATGGGTCACTGACTCAGGATTATCTGTGACACGGCCGTGGCTGCCCGTTAATCTTTGGAGATACAGTGCGCTCGCCATATAATAAATAATTCACTTATATATAAATAATTCAATAAGACATAAATATCAATATAAATCTCAATTTATAAAAGACGATAATAATATAATTAGATTTTTTAAAATAAAAAGTAGCATTAAAACGAGCGTATATCTATAATATTGGACTACACCTATATTTTCACCACCAATGCAACCAAAGCTGATCTTGTTTTTGTCGTTCTAAGAATCGTGACTTACATTTCCGACGGTTTGTAATTCACGAAGAGGAGGTGGAAGATTATTCCAGCATTCGGTTGCATTGTAACGAAAACTTCCTCTAAATGCAGCACTATGGTGTTTTAGGACAGCCAATCCATATTGCGAGGCTCTTGTTAAATAAGTGGCATTAAGATCCCCTAGCCAAGACAATTTGCTATACAGGTAGTATGGTGTTTTGGTTTTTATAACACCGAAAAGCATAACTGCAAAGTGGACTATTCTGCGGCAACTCATGTTCAGAACTCCGGCATCGTTCAAAAACGGAGTAATATGGGATCGGGCAGGTATGTCCCAGCAGAAGCGTGCACACGCGTTTTGTACACGTTGTATTGCCACCACGTCTCCGAAATTCAGTTTCGCCAAGATAAGGGAATCGCATAGTCTAAGACGTAGCTGAGTACTAATGTATCTTCTTATACGATAAAGTGTTTTAAGCCGATAGTAACAGTTTGCTATAGTTTTATTGACATATTTTTCGAATCTCAAACTCTCATCAAAAATGATGCCTAGATTGCGAGCCTCAGAAACCCGTTCAGTATTTTTATTGCCAATTTTAACATGAAAATTTAGGCGCTCAGTCTTTTCTAATTGGGAAGGCGTCCCCAGTAGCATATATTTGGTTTTCTCAGGGTTAAGAACCAAAGCATTTCTTTCTGACCATTCTGCTATACTATTGAGATCGGTGTTCAACTGCTCTATAGCCCTAGTGGGAGTGATCTGGATGGAACGATATGTATAACTGAAGGTCATCAGCATACATATGATAGCGGCAATATTGTATGTTCTGTACCACATCTGCACTGTACAGAATATATAGCAGTGGACCTAAAATTGATCCTTGGGGTATACCTCGGGAAAGAGAACAAAACTGAGAAAACATCGTGGTTCCGTTCTCCTGTACAACTGCAACAGCTTGAATCCGTTTTCCTACGTAGCTAGTGAACCACTGCAAGACCGTGTCACTGAATCCATAGTAGGAGAGTTTTGCTAACAGAAGTTGGACATTCAAAGTATCAAAAGCCCGTGAATAATCGAGCAATACCAAAAGTGTAGCTTCTCCTAGATCTTGAGACCCCAAAACATTGTCAACAACATCAATCAAGGCCGTATTTATGCCTCTATTTTTGCGAAAACCCGATTGAAATTTATTTGGCAGAATATTATTTTCTTCCAAGTATTCAATAAGTTGGTTATATACTATTTTCTCCAACACCTTGGATAGACATGGAAAAATACTAACCGAGCGAAGGTCTTTATAGTTTAATACGGTGTTATTTTTCTGTATTGGTCGTACTATTGCCTGTTGGCAAAAGTTCCCGTGCTTATTGAGGTGTTTATAATTTTGTAATGTAAAAACTTGCACAAAATAATATGGGATCAAAAGGTAGTTGGTTGGAGCCAAGTCTGACAAGGACAGAAGATGTCGGAGGGCTTCTAAATATATGTAGGTCCTGTAGAGTTGAAACGGTTTCTCAAGCCATGTGAGGTCTTGTGTTATCATGGAACAGTAATGGTGAGGATCAGTTAACGAGTTTGGCCTGTCTCACTACGAGGTTCGCCATTATTATACGAAGTTCTAGCAGGCTTTATTTTAATACAAAATTACTTAAATTCTTAATTTAATATCAGCATATTGAAGCAAATGTTGTTTGGCTTGTCAAACCATCCTTATTTCTTTGGAAATTCGAAGTACTTTCCCAGTTATTGTAAATTTTGTTTATCTGATCATTAAATTGATCTGCCATTGCGAAAATCAGAGATGATTTTAATTGTTTACATGTCTTTAATGGTTTTATCCGTGTTTTGGAATTCTAAGATCGAATTTTCTTCCTGTTAAATAATTCTTCTAGAAGTAAATATTCAGCATCATATGCCTCAATTAATTCTTTAATAATGGAAGGACCATTTCGGAAAACCAAATAGAAATACTCAGTAGACTATCAAATGTACGTTATGAGGCAAGTCTTTCCAATTGAAGGTTCACGCTGCGTCTTTATTTGCTAATAGTTGAGTCCTTTGTTCGCGGATAATGAACTTATGTCGGCTTCATCATCATCTTCAACTTAACTATCTCAAAGATCTACGAATATGGAGCTGGTATTCTTTAATACGTTTTGTATTTTATATTTCCATGGTGTTCACTAAGTTTGGGTCTTATGAGAAAGCTCATGGTCTCTCAGAGTGCAGAGGGCTTTCCTTGGAGATAACTATTGAGGCAGAAAAAACCTTGAATGGACGCAGTATTCGTAGGGCTCCATAAGATGGACTATCGGAATAGGTTTAATGAACGCAGCGCAGGATCGATCCTCGCGGAAATCTTTGGGCCTTTCTCCAGCAGTGGACGTTTTCCGGGTAAAATAAGCGAGAGATATAAATTATCCCGAATGCATCCATATACGAGTACATATATCTGGTGCTACTGTAGCTTTCTTTCTTTATTTTAATTTCGCGCTCTTTCTGTATCACTGTGAGTGGGATCGAATTGACAATATTATTATAATAATTAGTATTATCCATTAAATTCCTACCTAAAAACAATAATGCTTGAATCCATAATAATACAATGCATCGTAACAAGTTTTGATAACTTCAGCACTGAAAGTTGTGGGATATATTTTCTTAGATTCTTGTCTGAAACTTGCAATAACTAATGGATACTATGAACGTATAACGTATATCGTGAAACACTACCCACTTGATAAATTACTTTCATGTAAACTTGCAAACTTTGATCATGATATATCGAACATAGGACGAAGGAAAAATATTTCTCGAACAGAATAAAAAACGAAAATGTTAACGGAAAATAATTTTAAAAGGTACAAGTTGGATTCACACACGAAGGATTCAGATCCATCTTACAATATTTACTACTGTATTATAAAATCCAAAAAATCTGGTTTTTCAGTAACCATTAAAATAAAAATCAACTTCAAACAATAATATGTTAGAGTAATTGGAAATAATAAAACACAAAAATAACATGTTTACCTTGTTGAATGAACAAACAAATTTAGTCCCATCACCTTTGTTACGTATCTCTTCCGGGGGTAATATGTCACAACAGTCGACCAATCACAGCGCGTCATTTCATGGGACGAGGGTATAAAAAGTGGCTTCCGGCTCATTTGATTCAGTCTCGTGCCAGATTTTGGTGAGACAACACTACCTGAGGATGCCTCGTGTAGAGGCTAAAGACGTGTCGAATTGTTTAAAAACAAATATTGGCGGAATTAACACTAAAGAAAACTTAAATCATTTGTTCAAACAATTATCCTACGAAAAGCCAATCATTCAAGTAACTTAGTACGCTCATACAATTTACAATGCAATTCATAAATCGCCAAGCTACATAGCCCCCCATGCCCCGTTCTTTGCCCCGAGGTACATTCTCCCCGCCACCGGCACGATTGATACACTCTCTATAATTAATACAAGTATTACATATTTCCATGTTGTTAATGAGTAATTAAGATACGAGTTAAGAGAAAATAAATATCACGAAAGTAGTATTGGCGAATCAGCATTTTCCTGTAAAATATTTCCTTAGTTTGATTGTTGCTTAACATTAACAACACAATCGAATACATAACACTATTATATTTTTAAATTACGGATATTAATTTAAAATTAAGACACAGAAAAATAACGATAAACACACTAAAATTAAAAT